>NC_090265.1:167192143-167492143 GCF_040414725.1 Anabrus simplex | reverse complement strand
CGGGCTTATTTTAAGTTCATTGCTACAGAACGACATCAAATAGAGAACAGAGCTTGGATGTCCATTAACTTTGCTGAGCCTAGTAGCAAATCCAAGAGGCTGCTAAAAGGATTCAAGCTTGCACAAACGAGAAAATTACAACCGATGTGTTATATACACGCACTGGTGTATTAAAACGAAATAACATAATGAATTCTGTTCAATTACATATAGGCGTAAAATAACGGCAAGATTATGGTCAATTTATAGGGGTAATGTCTAGTCGAGGCAGTGAAGAATTGTTCAATTAACATTAGAAATAAGTGTTCCACTTCTTAAGGCTTCAGGGTTCACTCAGCCTAGTCCTATACCAAAAAGTAGTAACTACTACATTGCTGGTAACTGGACTCAATGATCACGTACAAGGGTACGTGTAGAAATAAATTCCCTGTTTCATTTATCGAAAACAAAGGAATAAAACTCACGACGGATGTATCCGATAGGTTGTAGTCACTCGGATATGTTATACTCAATTGCATACGTCAGGGGAACAGAACTTTGGAACTTTGACATAGAAAACTCGAAATTATCACACGAGTGGTCGAAAAATGTTCCCATTGACAAGGGAATTGTGTCTCTATAGGCGTACAGGGAGAAAGTGATGCCTGTCCAGCAGGTACAGAAATGATCTGAACAGACTCATTTTAATCTATGGCAAATGCTTGGATAACTTCGGTAATAGTGTCCATACATAAATGTATGACGTTGAAATAAAGCAACATTCTTTATCTTGAACTCCTCCATGGTATAGTACCTTTACGTGGTGAGGAATCTTGAGTGTCTTAGTGGTACCGAGAGTCATGCCGGCGGGAGCTTCAGTTTCTGGCAAGGACACCCAAGCCTTGAGGCCGAGGGAGAGGGACCAAACTAAGCGAAAGGCAGTACCTAGAGTAGATCCCTAACCAGGGCTACGGTAAAGTCCTCAAAGGCAGCTGTGGTATACAGAAGGATATCTTCAGAATGGTGTACCTAGCTAGATGGCGGAATAGACACTTCACTCTCTTGGGATAAAAAGAGAGAGAAACTGCTGTCATGTAGAGAAGAGGGATCGTCAAAGAAAAAGAGAAAAACTAACAGACCGAGCTCGATAGCTGCAGTCACTTAAGTGCGGCCAGTATCCAGTATTCGGGAGATAGTGGGTTCCAACCCCACTGTCGACAGCCCTGAAGATGGTTTTCCGTGGTTTCCCATTTTCACACCAGGCTGTACCTTAATTAAGGCCACGACTGCTTCCTTCACGCTCCTAGCCCTTTTCCGTTCCCATCTTTGCCATCAGACCTACCTGTGTCGGTGCCACGTATAGCAACTTGTAAAAAAAAACTAACAGAAAATTAGCTTGCATGGAGGCTTTGGTAGCAGCCATGCCACCAAGGATTGGTAATGTGGGCTAATAATACGTACACCTTCAATTCAGTTAATGAAGGAATATTTACCAAGCTTAGTAGGACTGACTGTGAGTTGACGTCATTTGGTCCGAAATGGTGAAGAGGATCCCAAAGCAATAGAGTGAGACGGTGCATCTTCATGAATGCATTACGTTCCAGTGAGAATTAAGAGAAGTCACGTAAGTCAAATCTTCATCAACTCATCTAAAAAGCATTACGTAAACTTACTTTCGAACTCTCGTACGTTAATCACCTTAGTGCAGCAATACATAGGTATGTACCTAGACAGAACAAGTAGACATACTCTGAAAAAGTAATTGGAATGCACAATACAAACGTAGCTCCTGAGAATCGCTGGTAGTGTGCTGGACTCAGGATCGCAAAATCACAGGTTTATTCTGGCAGGGACAGTTGCCTTTCTTAATACTGGATGATATACATTCATCACACCATGTTATGATGTTGGAAAGTACAACACTTCCGGCGAAACATTCGGGCCTCTATTGAGCAATCTTAAATCCCAACCAACCATGCTGGAATTCGATACAGCAGCCTTTGGCACTGAAGACGACTATCTAACCAACAGTATACGAGTTTACGGATATAGAGATAGATAGCATGTAACTTATTGTACGCTCGCTTCTGAGGAAACTCTCAAAATTAATTCTGCATCATCAAAGCTTCATACAAAGTATTCATTTCATTCTTGTTACAATGGAATCTATGATCTATATCGAATTACATTTATATGACTTTTCAAATTTGCGTTTATTTGCCATTCAGCAGGCAATAAAAATGAATTGTTCAATGTGAATGTCGTCGAAGTATCTGAATAGCTTTCATTGTTCGGATCCTTTATTTCCAATTTTACGTTCAGTGATACAATAATTTTGTTTAAAATCCTTTAATAATGAAACATCCTAAACAAAACCCTATTCATACATTTAACATGATTTTGTTTCTAAAACAAGAAAAGGCTCTGGTAAATATTTATTGCATGAAGTCCTTTATAAGCTATGAACTATGAGCTATAAGCTATGTGCGAAAATATTCGTACCTAACTGTATGTACTCCATTAAGACTAAAAAATTAATTAAATTATGATATGTGCGTGTATGTAAGTTAACTTTCTTCTGATTGGAAAATCCAAAAGTGGTATAGGCCTATATTCCAACTTTGAATTCTTAAGGTTACTCGATATATTTCATTGACTGGAAACACTCCATTTCAACATAGGAGCATTTAGTTAAGCCGTGTTATTTCCATTGGCGCCATCTCCTCATCTTTTCCATTTCTATCTGATCTCTCCTAGTTAACTCTAAATTTTATACCCCATCTTTTCCCTCTTCTTAACATATTACGATATTGCCAACGATGACGGTAACCGGCTTGCGAAGCCACGGTAGCAAAGCTATCTCTTGTGGCCCGCCGGCTGTGAGCGAATCGACGGGAAAAAAAAGAATGAGTATGCAGTACTTACTTCCTACGGAAGACGTTGCAAGTGTTCCATCAGCTAGTATGTATTCCAGACACCGAGGATTTCAGCTCCAACAATGGCGACAATGACGGTTCGAACTACGAAAACTACCTACAAATGTAGTTTCCTATAAGAAGCTACTTTGGCTATATAACCTGCTTTCTCACACAGGCAAAAATAATTAAACACACTGTTACTTTTGAAAAAAGGAACCAGGCTGGAAGAGGAACGCGAGGAGTTAGGGTCATACTTGCAGAAATTTTTTTCAGAACAATACCTCCTTTTATAGAAGACCTTATAGTTCTGTCGGACGCTTGTAGCGGCCTGAGCCATAATATGAAAATGGTTCTATTTCTGAAACATGTCGCGTGAAGTCTTAACTGTCAGGAAAATATGTCAATGAATTTTTTATATCAGATTACACATTCCTAACTAATGACGGATACTTCAAAAATATTGAGTCAATTTTTAACATCAGCAGTATCTGTTCACCATAGATCACATATTAGTGACAGAAAACAACAAGCAGAAAAATATGAAGGTCTTTCGCATACAAACAGAAAATTTCTGTTTCAAAAACGAGCTACAGAATTGAATAGCGAATCTTAAAAGTGATGTATGTAAAGTAAAAGTCAATTGAATATAAACCAGAGAACTAGTACTAGAAAAGTCATTGCTGATGCCAGTTTTCATGGAAAGTAACTCTGATGATCCTGTCCAAGAAGTTCATATACAAAATAAAAACGCTATAAGACCATCAGCCATGTTGTTGGCGAGAAAGTTGGAACTACTATGGCCCAATAGGAAACTCTTTACAACCGCGTATACATCTCATACAATCTGATTCTCACAGCTTACAACAATCTAACTGGAAGAAGTAACGTGATAGAAGATATAGATGCGTTCAACAGTCCGTTGGATTTTCATGAGGAAGAAACTAAGGTTTGTTTGTTTGGTTTCCTTTTTTTGTTTAGTTTATGCCAGTGATTTAACGTCTCACTAACAAATCAAAGTCTTCGGTAACTCCAGGAAGGAAAAGTACTAGGTAACTGCCGTAGCCTTAATTAAGGTATAGCCCCAACATTTTCCTAGTGCGAAAATGGGAAACCACGGAAAAGCATCATGAGGTGTGCCGACGATGCGATTCGAACACACCACATCTCCCGAATGCAAGCTCACAGCTATGCGACCCTAACCGCACTACCAAATCGCTATGTAAAAAAATTGTAGCGTTCATTATACACAAGAGTGATCACGAAAGAGATTTAGTACTTGAGTATCGGGTTTGAATATCCCAAGTTATTATACACTGACGTTTTTGATATGCTGCGATATGAAAATTGGCATATTTGTAGAAGAATGAATTCTTTGCCAATCCTGTATTATTACATTGTATGTTCAAATGTAATGAATATTTTTCTTTCAATGGCGGAATAGAGTACCCCAAAATGTATTGAGTACACACAAGGTCTAGATGTTTGTTTGTAGTTTAGTTCATTATTGTTGTTCATTTTAATAATGTATTTGTATGACATACGCTAAATAAATAAATTCATTCAAATGTATGTTGCCATTCCGTTGAAGTATGTCTAACAATAAAATAAATTCAATTCTATTCTTTTTTCTCTTTTTTGCAAGTTGTTTTACGTCGCACCGACACAGATGGGTCTTATGGCGACGACGGGACAGGGAAAGAAGCGGCCGTGGCCTTAATAAAGGTACAGCCCTAGCATTCACCCGGTGTGAAAATTGGAAACCACGGACATCTTCAGGGCTACCGACAGTGGGGTTCGAACCTACTATCTTACGAATACTGGATACTGGCCGCACTTAAGTGACTGCAGCTATCGAGCTCGGTCCATTCTATTCTATTCCGTTCATTGACAGGTGATGATTTGCTTGCAGAGGGGAAACGGTACGTTTCTGGACATGGGTCCCTATTCAAAATCGATGGCTTTCTTTAAAAACCTCGTAAGTCCGAATACTCTTCCTATCCATTATATTCCTTAAGACTGGTCACGCCTCCCAGTCCCATATTTATATGCAGCCCTAAAGGATAATTTTCGTTATGGTCATTTTCCTCAGCCTATTTGTAAAGGAAAATGAACCTTAAATACATTATACTGTAGGAGTGTGTAAATTTGCCATGCAATCAACATCCCTACAATACGGTACGTTAAGGTCCATTTTCCTTTAGACGTTTGCAAAGGAAAATGAACACAGCGAAAATTATTCTGATGGACTGCATACAAATATATGGCCGGGAGACGTGGCCAGTCTTAAGGGATATAATAGGTAGGAAGAACATTTGAACATACGAGGTTTTAAAAGAAAGCCATCGAAATGTTATCACAGCGGAAAGACATATTCATGCCACCTAACGGTTGATCATGTAAGTTTATTTTGTGTAACACATCCGCTCCTATCACGCTTACCGGTTCCTTCTTATTCTTCTTATTTTCTTTCTAAGCTGTATATGAATCCATAAAACGGCCACTCCCGAGCTCACTCAGGGTCGGCTCGTCTGATTCGGAGAGTGTATGTCCGACGTTCTTGCACCAGATCTAATGGCACTTTACTTTTCCTTTTCCTCAGTAATTCGTATCCATGTTGCCTTAGGACGCCCTCTTCCTCTCTTCGGCTCTTCGATGGCAAGAGCTTTCTGTACTAAATGGTGTTAATTTCTTCTTCTGACGTGGGCATACCAGTGGATTTGTTTTTCATCTTGTCGCTGATGGGCACAACTTTGAAAGATCCTCATTCATGCTCATTTCGCACTTTTTCATGCAGACTGAGTCCCGCCGACCATCGAAACATCCGCGTCTCTGTGACATGCATTCGCTGGTCATGCGTTTTCTGCCTTGCCCGTCATTCGAAGCGATATATGAGGGCAGGCCTGATAGTGGTTTTGTACACTTTGCCCTTTAATTTAACTTGCATCCACTTATCACACGGAACACCAGTAAGAAACCGCCATTTCATCCAACCAACACGGATGCGCTGCTTGACATCTGAATCGGTATTACCATCAGTTGTGATGACTGATCCAAGATACTTGAACTTGTCGGTCTTCATCAGTAGTTCTATAGCAAGGAAGACAGTGTTGTGCGGGCCCGCTTGCTTTGGCTGCGCAAAGTTGAAGAACAAGTACTCTGTCTTCTTGCAACTTATTCTTAAACCATTTGCCTCTAGTATTACTCGCCATCGTTCCTAGACTTCCTCAACCTCCTGACATGACTCTCCAACCAAAACAATATCGTCTGCATAAATTAGGATCCACGGCAGGTCTGTCATCAACTGCTCCGTCAGGTAGTTATGGCAATGTTGAACAGTACTGGGCTCAGTGCCGACACCTGATGTACGACAACATCAACACGGAAACTATCCGGAAAACCTGCAGTGGACTTCACCATAGTAGATGGACGTAGGTACATATCTTGGATCACCTTCACATACACTTCAGGAACTTTTGATGTTGTAGTGCTGTCCAGGTATATTGAATCGGGATGTTGTTCCACCACATCTGGTGAAAGTAAATGTGTGTCTGTGAACCTGGTTGTTGTATTGTTCGCTAGTTAAGACATCGTGACTAACAGAACAGAGCTCTATAATCAGTTGAATGGTGTTGGGTATGCTTTCGGACACCGCCTGGCGAGGATCACATTCCAGCCACAGAAGGATGTGCACTTGCGAACTGCCACGGTGTTAAAATTCAATTATATGAAATAAATCCAAGAAACTATAGTTATCGAGCGGAATGATATTGCATTTTGTTTCTTGCAGCGCTATCACTCAGACCAGAAATTTAGTAAAATAATTGTAACAAGTAGCGGAGGTCGGGTCATCGTTCACTACATGGCTGCGCATGGATCGTGTCAGGTCTTCCAGCGGGTTGGTAATATTTACAACGCAAACCGCATCGCTCAGTGTGTGGTTTTGGAAAGCTTAGACTCGCACTGAGCGTGTGAATCACCGATGTGTTGATCTCAGTGAGGCAACGTTCTTTTCTGTATCCTTTTTTTTTTTTTGCTAGGGGCTTTACGTCGCACCGACACAGATAGATCTTATGGCGACGATGGGATAGGGAAGGTCTGGGAGTTGAAAGGAAGCGGCCGTGGCCTTAGTTAAGGTACAGCCCCAGTATTTTCCTGGTGTGAAAATTGGAAACCACGGAAAATCATATTCAGGGCTGCCGACAGTGGGATTCGAACCCACTATCTCCCGGATGCAAGCTCACAGCCGCGCACCTCTGCGCTTTCTGCATACTCACCGTGCAGAGTACGATCTTCCAGCATTTTGAGGGGGATGTTGTCAGTATATTCCCTCGGTGGCACGCAACCGCATGATTGTCATGGCCCTATAAGGAATGTACTCAGGCATGACACGATAATGAGCGCTTGGGCGTGTATCACTTTTCGGCATCGTGAATGGAATAACACCACCAAACAAGTTGACCTGAGTGCTAACGCCATAGTATATCGCAGGGAAAGAAAGCTCCTCATGCATTAAATTACGTTCAGTGGCCTTCAGTGCTGGCCTGGAGCAATATCGAGACAATATTCCTCAATCTACAGCGTAGTGTGTTGGTTCGCAAGCCGAACACTCGATTCAAATTCATCGATGCCGCACTGCAGATACTCGATCGGATCGTCAGTGGTTGCGGCTGCTGCGTCTTAGTGTGTGCATTGATCGTGTCTAACGCGGGCAAACTCCGCTGATTGGGTGGAAACACAAATTCGTTCGATCGCAACTACCTGAGAATTTTGTCCAGTCGAGTGATTTTTCGGCAGGTGTCGTACTGTTTAAAATTTGCCACAGCCTCGTTCGAAAATGTATTTTTGAACATCTTTAATTATTTTGCTGTCCGAGGCTTCAATGAGTGCAGAAACCATCACACACGTTACATTTGTGCCCAAACGGCTTATTGATAAACGTACTTGTGAAAGGTTCACTAGTTACCGCCCAGTGCTTCTCTATATTTGGTGATCACACAAATCTTAACGTTGACGCAGCAGTGATTTCTTTATCTTCTTGCTTTGCCGCTGCCGCCGTAGATGTACTTCTTCCGTCTTTCTACACTGTTGGTGATCTTATAAGATGTTTATATGTACACTGTGATGACGCAGAAATTATCCACTTGCATAACCGACGCTGTGGTGGATCTACTTCCACCGTAGTTGATCCGCATGGACGCTGCCGTGGAGGCTTTCTTTCACTCCCAACATCACTTAATCCCCTCATAAACGATTTCAGACGCATCTTCTGGATTGCTGTTGAGATGTTATTTCCAACCGTACACGATTTCTGTATTTCAACTTGGCTTCTCCACGAGCATAAGCCGACATTTTGTTGAAAATTGAATTATTTTCAACAATTCTGTACAACTTTACCAGAACAACTCAAAATTAATATTTTATACACTAATTATATGTATTAAGATACGAACTATCGTTTGTGACCATGACGAGCGTTTTAACTTCGCTGAGTCAAATTATATGGAGCGAATGTTCCCAGACGGCAGGAATCAATAACAAAATGGCGTAATGCCCCACACCTTTCCACGTGTGACATCACAAGCCCCCACAAGGTAAGATAACATTTTCTTATTTCTTAGCTATCATGTGGTATAATTGTATGTTCGATGTGAACGGTAGTTTTAGAACTACAAAGTGAAACTTTATCCCCATATATGTTTATCATCAGATTTTCTGTAATGCCCGCAGAATAACAACAAATTTAAAGCTCACGTCTAAAAGTATATGTCCATTTTCTTTCTTGTGTTTCAGTGTGGAACTCGACCGTATGGAAATTCATGCTCAACTTTTCTCCGTACCTACCCAGCACTACGCTTTCTTACAAAATAATCGTAAAGTTAAAAACACTGTTTCACAGTGTACCAACTCCCGGTAGGAAGCAGAAAATAGTGGAGTACAAAGCCATTCATGATCTGTGATGGACTTAGTGAACAGGATATCTTTAAGTAAACGACAAGACCATTGCAGTCGCTAAATGTTGTACACATTGCATCTGACTTGGATATGGAATGTAAGTATGTACAGTGGAACTCAAGCTTCACTGTAATTTCTCACACAAATCAGAATAATGTAATCAGTGTAGCATACAACAAGAACTTAAAAACAGTAAAATGAAATAATATTAATAACAGTACAGCTACCGTAAAAGACTCCTGTCCTCACACTGAACATATGCACGAATGGAAGATATATATATATGTTTGTGTGTGTGGACGACTGGAGCATATACCAAGTAGCCCGCGACCGCCGTACTTTCTACTTACAAATGAACTAATGATGAATGGGGTGTCTACTAACTGATTTTTACAGAGGCGCTACTGCCACCGGGCAGGTTACGTCAGTATATGAAGTGATAGGTCGCTCGCACCATTTTCCTCAGCGTTATCCGTCTAATGCAACCCCTTGCATTAGTAAACCTCGTTTTCGACCGCATAGTACTAGACTGGTGTAGAGTACAGCAGTACTACAGTACATTTGCTGTCTGCATATTGGTAATGGCTAGTGTGTTCAGCAACGAGGAATACACAGACATAATTTTATTCTGTGCAGAATCTGGTCGGAGTGCAGCCGAAGCTCGGTGATGGTTTGTTTGGAAACTCCTGTACATACCATCACCGAGCTTCGGCTGCACTCCGACCAGATTCTGCACAGAATAAAATTATGTCTGTGTATTCGCCTTTGCTGAACACACTAGCCATTACCAATACGCAGACAGCAAATGTAGTACTGCTGTACTCTACACCAGTCTAGTACTATGCGGTCGACCTTCTACACACGTGTTTTGCCGAAGAGTATTATTTTTGTTTCATAATATCTATTCATTTATAGAGTGTAATGTATAAACGTGGATAAATATAAATTTATTTAATTTTCCTTTCTGTATCTTTGGCGTACTTACAAATGCACCCTGTTATGGAACGTGTGCAGTAAAATGACAGCTATTTGTTTCACAACATCTGAAATACAGCACGTTGTAGTGCTCCTTAGAAAACAAGCAATCAAGCATCCAATGCATCACTAGTGCATGCGGGATATTTATAAGTAGAAAATACGGCGCTCGTGGGCCACTTGGTATTCATAATGTTTGTGTGTGGTAAATACAGAGGCAGACAAGTCATGATCATAATGAGATCTGTAAGGGTGTAGCTTTTAAGTTTGAAACACAGCCTCTACTGACTTCCAACGAACAAATATATTTCTTTTGCAATCTGATCAACGACAACCCAGCTCTCTTTGTGCAGATATACATCCATAGTTTTCCCAGTTCCACGTTCATTCATCACAAATTTCTCCACTAATCCAGACAGCGATCTACCTAATCTGGGATAAGGGTGAGGTAGAGCGATGCCATACCCGCTCTGCACTTTACAGCAAAACTCGTACGAGTAATATTAAAAAAGGAATTATTCTGAGTATTCCACAATATTCGCGATTTCTCAGAAAATAAAACAAGTATTATATGAATAGGTTAGGTTCCGTACAATTGCACTTCCCTCCATACACATAATTATTAGTGCCCAACAGCCATCCCTTGCTCTGTGAACGAGGACAAATCTCATGCGTTCTCTAATCCGCGTACAAGGGAGAGAGAGAGCGGTGCTAGGAAGTGTTTATTTTCCTTTCATATCGCAAAGCGCACTGGGAGCTTAGTACAATGAGAATGGATTAAAAACATTTCCTTTTTACCATGGCTATGCCAACGGTCTAGCTTGTGTTGATAATTAGTATTTCCCACTGGAGTAGAAATTAAAAATGCTGCTTCCAGTGGTTGAAAAGTTCTCTCTTCCCTTATCATGCCTTCCTTGTGCTCTCCACAAATAAGATGGGTATCGACAAATGTTTCATGGCTCCATAAACTTTGATAATGAAATATCCATTGCAATTAATAATAATAATAATAATAACAATAATAATAATACAATAGTCCGCCTCTGTGGTGTAGTGGTTAGCGTGATTAGCTGCCACCCCCGGAGGCCCGGGTTCGATTCCCGGCTCTGCCACGAAATTTGAAAAGTGGTACGAGGGCTGGAACGGGGTCCACTCAGCCTCGGGAGGTCAACTGAGTAGAGGTGGGTTCGATTCCCACCTCAGCCATCCTGGAAGTGGTTTTCCGTGGTTTCCCACTTCTTCTCCAGGCGAATGCCAGGATGGTACCTAACTTAAGGCCACGGCCGCTTCCTTCCCTCTTCCTTGCCTATCCCTTCCAATCTTCCCATCCCTCCACAAGGCCCCTGTTCAGCATAGCAGGTGAGGCCGCCTGGGCGAGGTACTGGTCATTCTCCCCAGTTGTATCCCCCGACCCAAAGTCTGAAACTCCAGGACACTGCCCTTGAGGCGGTAGAGGTGGGATCCCTCACTGAGTCTGAGGGAAAAAGCCGAACCTGGAGGGTAAACAGATGATGATGATGATGATGATGATGATGATGATGATAATACAATAATGATAATTAATAATAACAACAATAATAATGATAATCTTATGATCTACATTTAGGGGCTGCTTGGCCGAGGCGGTTAAGGCGAGCTCGGTTCTCCCGGAAGGACATGGGTTCGAATCCCCGTCAGGAAGTCGTAAAATTTAAAAAACGAGATTTCCACTTCCGGAGGTGCATACGGCCTTGAGGTTCACTCAGCCTACACCAAAAATCAGTACCAGGTTAATTCCTTGGGGCAAAGGCGGCCGGGCGTGGAGTTAACCACTTCACCCCATCATGTGCCGAGGTTACGAATGGTGGAAGCCTTTACCTTCCACCCCTTCAAGGGCCTTCATGGCCTGCACGGAGATGACTTTGCTTTGCTTTTTTATGATCTCCATTTTGGTTGTCTTCGTGTCAATTTCGATGTTCCGTCTTAATCTACCAGATGGCAGAGAAATCGGAGTTCTCTCGGGTGGATTACAGCTGAGATGTAATGAATTTTTTCGGTGAAACACTATATACATAACCGGACAATGTTCACTTGCTGACATTTTACAACACTGAGTGTCCAAGGACTTCCTTCCATACTTGAAAAATGCGACTAACTCTGACCGATTTGAATTCACGATCTTGGGAACCGGAGGCCACCACTCTACCACTAACACACATTTCACCATACTACGAGTTATCGGGTTTGCTTCCGGAACAATTGTCCCGAGTACAATTAGAAACTCAGCTAAGAAACACTCGAATCCTGGTATGAAATCTAGAACATAGGCTACTGGACTCTGCCTCAAGATTTTAACGGCGAAGTGGATTTGATATTAATTCTCCGTCAGCTTAGAAATGTAATTTTTCGCTTACTGTTCGTAGTCTTCAGTGTCCGATTTTTTTTTTTTTTTTTACAAGTTGTCTTACGACGCACCGACACGGGTCGTATGGCGACGATAGGATAGGAATGGTCTAGAAGTGAAAAGGAAGCAGCCGTGGCCTTAAAAAAAAGGTACATCCTCAGCATTTGACTGGTGTGAAAATGGGAAACTAGCTATCAGCTTACATTCGGGTGATAGAGGGTAATAATAACACCTCTATGAAAAATTTCACCTCTCTCGTCAGCCTTTTAATCGATTCTCGCAGTCAAGGAAAATTGCTTGTACCGTACTTCTAATTGAATAAGCGATGTATTCGTTCTTTCTTTCCTTTTTTTTTTTTTTTTTTTTTTTTTTTGTGGGTCCCGGAAGTACATTTCTTTGGACTTGGTCCATATTTTTTTTTCCTTGTTTGTAACTGCTACATTAACAAGATTTTCTCACAGAGTAATATATATATATGACGATTGTAATACTGACGGACACCTATAACACATTATACTTCAATCCATTCAGCTGTACCAAGATGGACATTAGAGTACTCTGAGCGATAACCTCGAAATGCTCCTTTTAACTCATAAAATTTACTATATTCACGAAAAAATCGACAGGAATATTTTTATAGAAACTGTAATTCTATATCCTACATGTCAGTCCTTTTGGTCCTTATCGGATAAAACATGTGCCAAAACACAGAAAAGCTTCTCTTATCAGAAAATTGCCGGAGTTAGGAAGAAATTGCACGTGAAGTTATTTGTAGATAATCATTTCCTTTTGTAGAACACAGCGAGCTCCACTTTTAATAGGACTCACATTTCAGGATCGTATTCACTTTTAAGGGACCTGCATGCACAGTTTTTCAGACTCCTCTTTGTTTTAAACTACCCGGTACTCTTAGCTATTATATAGCCTACTTATATCTACTGTATCTTATCTTACTATATATAAAAATGGATGTATGTATGTAAATGACACATCTCCTCCTAAACCACTGGAGCAATTTCAATCAAATTTTGAACACTTAGTATTTGCTATCTGCAGACGAGCAATGTGGGGGTAAGCCAGCTCTATCCCACTTAGGGGTGGGGGGTTAGGGGTGTCAGGTTAAAAAATAATCGAAAATAGTGTCGAATCCATAGTTTCTGGGGTCGCTGAGGTGAATAGTGACACTCCCGATGTTTTAAAAGTCAAATTTCTGCACCCATTTGGGTGGGGGGCGAGGGGGAACTGATATATAAAATTAAACGAAAATAGTGTCGAATACATAGTTTTCGGGGCGGTCGAGGTGAATTGTATACTCCGGATTTTTAGTATCAGGAGACAAACCACGTGGGGGTAAGAGAGCCCAGGAAACCTTAGGGACGGGGGGCTAGGGGTGTCATATATACAAATTAGTGTCGAATCCATACTTTTCTGGGTCGCTGAAATGAATAGTGACACTCCGGATTTTTTAAAGTCCAAGTTCAGCCCCCTTTGTGGTGGGGGCGAGGGGGGGATATATGAAATCTATCTATCTTACTATATATAAAATTGATGTATGTATGTATGTATGTATTGTGACCGTACCGGCACAATTAGTATTTATTTCAAGTGATATGCTTGGTAAGGAGGCTGGCAGCAAGCTTTCTTTGTGTGGATGCTGGGGGTATCGTCAGGTTGTGCAATACGAAGCCCGCCAGAGAGGCGCCTTCACCCGCCCACTGGGTGGCTTAAGGAATCCCCGAGCTAGGCACACGTCATAGAAGAAGCAGGAGAAGAACACTATTTAGCGACTCCATATTGGAAAACATCTGCAAGCGTACAGCGATGCCAGAGCGATCGGGCTAAATTTAATGCATTTTTGGCGTAAATAAGGCTTGATTAACAAAACTGCACCTGTTAGAGGAGTGTGCTGAATTTTGGTGGAATTATGAAGTCAAGAGTTCTGGTAGAAAATACTCTCCAAGCGAAAGGCGTTGGTAAACAAGTTATATAAGACCCATAGCGTACGGACGCTGTGGCTGAAACCAGATGCCTTTGGGGATTCCCTATTTCCCCTCCAAGCTGATTAATTAATTACTGCAGATCCGCCGAACATATTCAACTCCGCATATCATACCGTCCTTGTGCATATCCAAGTCACACAGTCTAGCGTATTGCTAATTTCGACAGGCTGGTTTATCCAGGAAAGGCCAGAATCAGAGTGGGGGTAGGACACGCTAGCCGCCCCTATTCCCGGTTTGGCTATAAGTTGTTACAGTTTCTCGGGGGAGAAGTAGTCGAGAACGAGCTTCAGAAGGTGGAACTACGTGCGGTCCGCGAGCGAGGTCCACCTCTTCTTTGTTGAATAACTGACACAAAGAAACGGGAGTGACGTTTTAAAAGTGTTTTCCAGTGTGCAGTGATAGTAGAAAATGTAACTATATGACAGCGGTATTTGTGCGACATCCGATCGCGAAGTAAACTCTGGATATTTGTCATTATGTCTTAGGTAGTGACTGTAAAAGGCTAATGTCTGTAGCAGTAAGGGAGCTCAGCTTCGAGGAGTCTAACTTTGGGATTTGGTAAACTTTGTTTCAAAGAAAATCAGATCGTGTGAGGAAATACTATCAGTTAAATCCATGTAACATTGAGAGCAGGATTTCCGGAACAGATTATAACACCAAGTAAAGGGGAATGATAAGTACAGGATCTGATTTAATCGAGATAAGAAAGTAAGAAAAGGACGGTTGATATAAGTCACGGACGTAGGAGGCGATAGACTTGGGAAGGAGGAAACCACGAATCACAGCTTGCCTGATTTAACTAAATAGACTAGCTGAGATATCCATAATAATTAGCATCACGTAACTAGTATCGCTCTAGAACGATAGAGGGGAAGTTGGATGGTGTCGAGTGATCAACAAGTGTGCAAGATTGTGTGAATATAATTGCAGTGATTTGTTCACCAGGAAGATGGATTACTCCAGCAAGGTCATCACACGCTTAGAACCAAGGACTGCACGAGCCAGCGAAATGGAGTGAGCACCGATGGCAGGCCCCTGAAAACTTCGGACGGGGGCCAGAAAAACATCATAAACTGTTGAGTATTGAGCTAATTTCTTCCAATGTTAGTATTTCCCCTTGTAAATAAAGTTACTGTAAAGATAGGGTTAATGATGAGGTAATTGATAGGTTAATTACCTGGAGTGGTCGGATGACCCTTGTTTAATTTGTTTCTTGTAAGTAGATATGGGAAGGAAGTGAACCAGGAAGGATGTATAGAGTTTGGGACCCCTTTTAGAAGCCGCATGCTATCCTATATTTTTTTTGTTGTTATGAGTGCTGAGAAGGATTTAAGGGGGAAAAATGAATAGAAATTTGGCCAGGTTAATGCCATATTTTCATCTGCGTGACTGCATAATACGAGCATGGATTAGTCGGTGTCAGTATCATTAACATGTACCTATACAGAAGTTAATGTGGGATAGTGACAGCACTCAAGTCATAAAAGTAGAGACAGTAGTTAGTTTTTGCATGCTAGTGTATAAGTTTGGCTGTAACTGAAGACGTTCGAGAAAAGACGTGCGGAGGTTCAAACCTGGCCCACCCTACACATTAGCTAGGCTAATAAAGTAGAGATTTTCTAGTTGAGTTTGATCATGTCTGAATATTACTATTATTATTATTATTATTATTATTATTATTATTACTATTATCATTATTATTATTTTCTTAATGTAACTTGATCAGTGTTTTATACTGATACATTTCAAGCAACAGGTTAGTGGATTATTATTATTATTATTATTATTATTATTATTATTATTATTATTATTATTATTATTATTATTATTATTATTATTATTATTATTATTATATGTATTTTCTTAAAGTAATGTGATCGGTGATTTTTATATACCGATATATCTCGAGTAGTAGGGTAGTATATGACAGGTACACAATCTCGCCTCAAGGTGGAGAGATTAGGGGACATTGTTCTTTGGGTTAAAGGCTGACGTAACTGTGGTAAAAACGTACGACAGAAGAAACGTATGGTTGAACCCCAGACTCCTGGAGAGTTGACGGGATTTTTGGTATAAGATAGCGACTTAATTTGAGAAATGATTCAAGGACATAATGATAGTATGAGCTGGTTCGAGCAGGTGTACCCTGCATTAGCTCGATTATATGATTTTGATGACTCGGTGATTGCCGATATTGAGTGTGGTAAATGCTCTCTCGCCGCTGTGCAAAGGGAATGTTCACAATGAGTGATTTATGGCCCCAGAAAGGGAAGGTCCTTGTGAGAGGGCAGATGAGGGTAGTCGCTTGGCCGAGAAGTGTTTTTCTTTAAGACGGTGCAGTCTTCTGTGAGAATAAAGACAGAATATTTACGTAATTACCACACACGATCCACCAGCCATAATCTAAAGGCAATGTAGGAATTTATGACTGTCCTCTACATGATTAGACTAATTAGGGCTTGATTACAGGACCCTTGATGGAGACGACCAGAGTCTCAGGTTCGAACCTCAATGGAGCACAGAAGGGACCGACAGCTCGCTCAAGTAGCGGGCGCTACGAGATGATATACAGCCATTTATACTTTGTGTTGGTGTATAATATGTGTTTCTTTTTCAGAGTGTGATCTTGTTTTATGTTGTGTACTGTTCTGGGCGAATTTAGACTTCGTGAATTTTTCACTGGTAGTTGTTGGAAGTGACGGGTTCGTTGTCGATGTTCGTGTGATTTTTATTTCATTTGTCTTCCAATTGGTGGAGACGCGCAATATTATTTCCTTTTCCATGGTTTACGTAAACATATGATTATTTCTGCAGTATATTTCTTTTTATTCACGTACAGATATTTGGTGGCGGTAGATATAAGATAGAATGACCACTCCGGGGTAGTTGAATTAGTGTAAGTAAATGTTTAACCTCATGACATGGGATTCGGTCCCAGGGAATACTGATATTTGGAGGAAAATGGTTCGAATTGTAACTGTAAATAGGTAATCTGTGTTATATTTTATTTGTGTATCACTCAACAGTTTTTGATATCCAACGGGAGATAGACAGACAAAACAAAATGATATGGACGTCGTATGTCAACGAGATTGGACATCCCTCGGGGATGTATATTTTTCTGGGTATGTCAAATCAGGTATCCATCAGCTTGTTTCGTTAGTTCGGATGGAAGTCTTCTTTCATTTGAAATATCCTTAGGAACTGTGGTCATCCACATAAATATTCTTATGGAATGTGGATGAAGTTTAACTGATGGATGGTAGCACGGATTTTACCGTTGCTAAATATTTGTATTCAACTTGTCAATTTATATTAATTTTCCAAGGATGTCATAGTGTATGTGTATATTTCAACGAGCGCCTTAGTAAATTTGGAAAACTTATTTGTGCTTATTCTTTGCCGAAAAACAAGCATCCAAAATCCTCTTCCATTCATTGTAGGCCTTTAAGGTAGTTTATGTTTTATAGCCTTTATTTGCCGCGAACGTTCTTCGGCCCTGAGGAGTCCGTGTTCAGACCTCAGGAACGGGAGAGTAGCTCTGATCTAGCTAGGTCGAATGGTCGATAACCCTTCATGTGAGTGGATTAAGTATACAATCCCAATGAGGAGAAATCGGCACAGACCGAAAAGATCCCTTGACTATCGACTTCCGTGGAGCATGGTCCCATGTGTTCGTGACCCGAAAGGGTTGGTTTGTTGTCACATGGTCCCATGAGTCATGGGGGACGGTGGGAAAGGTTCCATATGGCGCCCTCCGTGTTGGCATTTTCGGCATTTTCGGCATTTTCGGCATTTGCGTGTAGGCATTTTCGGCATTTTTCGGTTGGTATTTTCGGATTTTAATATTTTTCTTTTATTGGGCGCATGGCACATGTGCCTAAGTTAAAATGGATAGGAATGGCCAATTATGACAAGGAACTGATTTAGTTCATACTTGGATGCACGTAATTGGACCAGTAGTTAAATCTGAATGACTAAGTAAATAATAAATGTTAATTTGAGGAATTTTTTCGGTATGTCGTGGTTATTATTATTATTATTATCATGGCAATAACCATGACGGTCATTCAAAGCAATGGACGTACCCGGAAGGTAAATAAGGATTCAATCGAGTCCAGGAAACAATGAAATGATTTTCCAGAATCTGGGGAAAAATGAATATCGATACCCTTCAGGTAATCGTATTCGCGGGTATGAGTCGGAAGGTACTGTTTGATGTAGGCCTCATTGCTAGTAGGGAAGGTTATTTACGTATTAAGGTAGATTGCTCGTGATTTAGCAAGGGTAACCTCAGGCCCTTGAGCTGATTATGAAATGGCAATAAATTAGGTTTCAGACGGAAAGTCTTGGGACGGTATGACCTATTGTATCGGGTGTATCTGCCTCAATGCTTGACGGATGACCTGTTTTATTGGCATATACCACCTGTGTTGGTAATTTAATGCGCGCGTGATTAATTTATTCAAAATTGATTATTGATAAAAAAGGCTATGTTTTTAAATCGTGATTTTGCTCTCGGTGAAATAGGGGTGTACAGGTTAGGCAACTTCGAGTTCGCCGTATTTGAGGCGATGTTTTGGAAGTAATGTTTTGATTTTGAAAAAAAAAATTTCGAATTTGAACGGGGGGAACGCATTCTTGAACGAACATTGTTTTGTGTGTCTATCAACCCGAGGTCCAAGGTCCGAAGGTGAAGGGGGTCTCATTTTTAATGAAAACAGTTGTATTACGATGGATATGGAAGTAGTCAGGGAACTCTTACGGGAGTTGCGCGAGGACATGCAGGGTATGAAGGAACTGATGCGGGAAAATAGTGAGGAGATGCAGGAAAAACTGAATCAAACGAGTGAAAATATTCAGGACAATTTAACGGAAAAACTGAATCAATCTAGTGAGGATATTCAGGAAAAGATGACGGGAAAACTGAGTCAGGCTATTGGAAACGTTCAGGAAAACATCAAAGAAATGATAGACCAGGTGCAGACAGAGTGCAAGGTAGGAAGGGAAGAAATAAATAAGCGATTAGAGCGAATCGATGAGCGGCAGGACGAATTGGTCGAACAATTGAGAGTCGATCGGGAACGCTGCATTAAGATAACCGAACGTTTAGAAGAACGAGTAGGGAGCGTAGAGGCAAAGCAGGAGGAGATCAGTAAGACCATGGACACGGCAATTGAACGCATTGACTGTGTTGAGGCTCGAAGCACAAGTGTCGCGGAGCAGTTAGACGAACATATGAAGGCGACAGTTGAATACCAGGAAAATCAGCGTAGGGAAACTGAGGCAATAACTCGGGAAATATCCCAAACCCAGATGAAGCTGAATGACGTACGCCATAAAGCCGAAGCGTTACGACAGGAGTTTACCGACGCGATCGAACAGCGTGTAGCAGAAGAAAGAGAGATAACGTCCGTAAACATTACCGCGATCCGGGAAGAAATCGAAAAGAGGGACGATAAACTTTCAGACAGGATCGAGGATTGGTCACATAGAACTCAGAAGGTCAAGCTCAAAGTAGACACCCACGACGCCATAATTCAGGAATTAAAGGAAGAGTTTGGGAAAATTAAAGTAGGGAAGAGTTTTCAGGAAGTTGGGAAGGAATTTAGCCCAATGAAACCAAGTCAATTTAATCCGTTCGATACAAAGCCCGAATCCGAAAGATCAGGACTCTTCCAGAACATGAATATGAGTCAAGATCAGATAGCGGGGACATCAGGGCATAACTCAACACTCCTTCCTGTCGAACCGATCCCCATCTATAATATGGTGAAGATGGCGGACGACAAACCAAAACGTTTCAAACCTGGCGGGAATATGACGCCAAAGAAATTTTTAATTGAAATGGACGGTTACATGAGCGATAACCGGATCTCGTCTGAACGAAAGTTACGGGTTGTCGAGAAATTTTTAGAGGACCAGGCCCTTGTATGGTTCCAAGCATTTCGATACTGCTTCGACGGGTACGAAAGCTTTAAGAGGGCATTTCTCGACAAATATTGGGGGATGCAAACGCAGCAGGGTTTGCGCCTCGAACTGTACTCACGTCGGTATTCGATGACGGGACCGACGCGCTTCTGCGAGTATTTCACAGGACAGCTAGTGAAGATGAGGGAGTTGGACAACCCTCCGGCAGAAGGCGAATTATTGGCAGCGCTCACAAAACAATTTCCCGCTGACGTGCAGCGTATCTTGATAGCGGCAGATGTAAAAACAGCTGTTGAGATGGAGCAAGTGTTACGGCACCTGGACCAGACGTCAGGTGGCCAACACATGCGGACCAGGCAGACTGAAATGGTAAACATCGTGAACTGCCAAGGAAATCCTAATTCGGTCGGTCAAAAGGACCAAGGGACAAGTACGCGGGAGTTGTACGCTACAAATAACCATTCAAGGGATAGTAGGTGGAATCCTCGTCCGTGGAAAGAGGATAGGCGTAGTTACGGTCGGCAATCCTATACGAGAGATAATTACCGTAAGGACCGGCGACCCTATCCGAAATGGCAACCTAGAAACGATAGGAATCCGCAACCACGGGGAGATTATCGTCAGGGAGACCAGAACGACCGCAAGAAAGAATCTCAACGGTACGTTAAGGAACTGCGCGAGGCGCGGAGTAATGGAGACATATGGGAGCAGCCCATAAGGCAACTCTCCCAAACTAATGAGTGTCAAGGGGCAGAGAGTCTTGCGTTACAGCAGCATAACGCGAATCAAGGGAGGTTGAACCCCTGTGCGCCAGAGTATGAGGCCACAGAGGGGAATCGCCTTAAAAAAAAGCCCAACTACTAAGCGGGGAGATAGCCGGATTTTCGGAAGCTATCGATCCTCAGGAGACGTCATGGACGGTCATTACGATAGACACCTGGGTGGTGCAAGCTGATGATTTACTGGAGGAACAGTTGAAAACAGACGTTAAGGTCATAAGAGAACTACCCGTTATTTACATCAGGGTTAACGGGGTTCGAGTTCGTTGTCTTGTGGACACGGGAGCCAGCGTGAGCGTTGTCTCTAGAATTCTATTACAAGAACTTCAATCCAAAAATGATATCCCGGTTATCCCAATATCAAATGTCAAGGTTCGTGGAGTAATTCCGGACAGGACCACAATTTGCAATAGCCAAGCGTATCTGGACCTGGAGATTGGAAAGGACATTGTTTCCCATCCATTTATCGTTTTATTCAAAATTGAATATAATATTATCATCGGATCAGACTTCTTAAGGGAATATAAAGCCCATATTAATATGGAGACGAACGAAATTTGTTTAAAATTTGATTCGGCCCAAACCGAGATGAAGTTAAATGATTTTGAGGACTTAGAAACCGAGGAGAGAATTTGGACGACACAGATCTGTTCAGGAAGCACGGAGGGAGAAGAAAGCGGGATAGGATTGGACGGAATCTGCCACAAAGTCTTTGAGGAATCTGGAATGACAATAGCAGCATTGGAGACAGAAGAGGAACCATCGTTGGATTCAACCATTCAAGGGAAAATTCATGAAGCCAAAATTGGGGAAAATGAAAAGGACCAATTACTCAAAATTTTAGAACAATGTAAAGAAGTTTTCGGTTCACGACCGGGGAAGATCCCAAACTTTCAATATACCTTGGTAGTCAACAGTTGGGAACCTTTTAGGCAGCGCCCGTATCATGACAAAGTCAGTAAAATCATTGGCGAGATGGAGGCTAGTGGTTTAATTATGAAGTCCCCAACGCCTTTCCTGAACCCACTCGTAATTGTTGAAAAAGCGAATGGGTCTCTTCGCGTTTGCCTTGACGCGAGGGCTATTAATAAACGCTTAGTCCCCGAGTATGATCAAGCCCCTTGTATCAAGGACATCCTGAAGAAATTTCGGCATATGAAGTTGTTTTCTGGGGTCGACTTAACTTCCTCCTTTCATCACGTAGAGTTAGACCCGAAGACCAAAATTTTGACTGGGTTTATGTTTGACCAGACGACATACGTCTTCAACCGGCTTCCGTTCGGCATTATGAACGCGGGATCTGCTCTTATCCGAGCTCTCGATAGAAACCTTAGTGACGAGGTAAAGGCATTTACGGTAAGGTACATCGATGACATTTTGGTGGCTTCTGAGACAGTCGAGGACCATCTCGAAAAGATCAAGAAGCTCTTGCTCGATCTGGATCGAAACAACTTTAAAGTCAACCTTCCAAAGTCACAGTTCTGTCAAAGGAGTATTTTGTTTTTGGGACACGTGATTGACTCCGATGGCGTGATCCCAAACCCCGTCAAAATTCAAGCAATTCAAAACTTTCCAAGACCAACTAGGGTCAAGCACGTTCGGCAATTTTTAGGGATCTGTAATTTCTTCTCTGATCACTGTCCTGGGTATACCGAAGTCGTAGCACCCCTCCAAAATTTGCTAAAGAAAAATAACCGTTGGAAGTGGGACGAGGAATGCGAAGCCGCTTTCAATAAGACGAAGGAACTCCTCGCAAACAGCATCAAATTAGGTTACCCAGATTACTCTAAGAAATTCATTGTGCAGACCGACGCATCGAAAATTGGGGTCGGTGCTGTATTGTACCAAGAAGACCCGGAGGCACAACCAAAAATCACATATCTGGCATTTATGAGCCGCAAATTGAGAACTCACGAGCTCAAATACACAGTGACTGAACTCGAGATGTTGGCTATCGTCACAGCCCTAGGTCACTGGCGGAAGTATATCTATGGCTTCCCCATTGTCCTTCGGACAGACCATAAGGCCTTAACTTTCATGCTCAAGTCGACAATGACGAGCGAAAGGGTCAATCGTTGGTGTCTTTTCGTCCAACAATTTGCCTTAACGGTTGAGCATTGTGCTGGAAAACACAACATTATTGCAGATGCACTAAGTCGAAACCCGAATCCCAGCGAAACTTCTGTTTTTCACATCCAACTGGAAGACGAAGACCATGCCACTCTAGAGAAGTTGAAAACTATAGGGGAGGAGCAGGAAAGATATCCGGAAACAGGGAAATTGATCGAGTTCTTCAAGCGGAAATTACAACCGGGTACCGCCGAGCACTCAGAAATAGAGAAGAAGGCAGAACGGTACAATTACTTCAACGGGATTCTCCATAAGTTTGTCGATGATAATCACACTCGATACAGGATTGTAGTGCCGCCCGTTTTACAAGAGGACTTAATCTGGTTGGCACACCGAGCCATTGGTCACGCCGGGATCGACAAGGTTGTATCAACGTTAAAGGAAACCTTCATTTGGCCAAATATGAGGAAAATTGTCCGCCGTGTACTGATGACATGCGATATATGCCAGCGGGTGAAGCACAATACCTTTTTGCTTAAACAACTGCCGCGACCTTTGTTGCCGAAGCAGAGCAAAGAGCTCTTCGCGCTAGATTTTTACGGTCCCTTACCCAAGGCACGACGCGGGATGCAGCATATTTTGGTTTGCGTCGATGTCTTTTCGAAGTTTATCCAACTTTGCCCCGTACAGAAAGCGAATACCAGAGCTGTCATCAATCAGATAAAGAATAAAATCATTCCGAGGATGGGTAAACCGGAGTGCATTTTAACAGATCACGGTTCCCAATTCACGTCCGGAGCTTTTAAAAGGGATATCGAACGACTGGGGGTGAAGCATCACCTGAGTTCGATTCGCCACCCCGAATCAAATCCAGCCGAGCGAATCATGCGGGAGATAGGCAAATTTTGCCGGATCTACTGTTCCCGTCAACATTGGCGATGGGTGGACGTCCTTCCTATTATTGAGGAATGTGTGAACGGGACGGTCAACGAGTCGACTGGGATGATCCCAAGCGTCGTTCACTTCGATGAGATTCCAAAAAGACCCTGGGTAAATGCAATCCAATGCCCTCAAGACCCCCGCTTATCCGTGGAACTCTGCATACAAACGACGGCGGAGTATTTGAAAGAACAGGCAGAGAAGCGATTACGGCGATTGCGTGGAAAAGGGTACCATCGTCCATTGCGAGTTGGAGAACTTGTTCTTGTCAAACGACCAGCGATCTCCGATCCCGCAAATAAAATTTATCATAAGTTTGCGGAGCTATACATTGGGCCGTATCGGATCATCGAAAATTTAGATAATAACTCCTACAAGGTCCAGAGCATGGACGGCACGACTGAGACCGTATACAATGCCGCCAATTTGAAATTATACCATCCTCCAGGAAGCAGCAGAATAGGCGCCAATCAGGTGGACGAGAACGCCGAAGAAGAGGAAGACGATCTGGGGAGAGACGAAGATGAGGATCCAGGGGACGAAGAAGGAGATGGTGAAGAAGATCCAGCAGTCCATGTAATGACGGTGGAGGAACGAGATGATTTGAGTGACCAGAGTTGTGAGGAGTGCGTAGAGCTGTACCAGAGACGCGACATTATGGCACGAGTATGTTTCTTGCTCCAGAGAGAAAATGCCCAGTTGAGGTTGGAATCACAGAAACTTAGAGCAGCTACAGAAGATTGATATTAGGACGGATTGAGTGGTAATTATTCAAGAAATTCGCAACTCCGTTTCAAATTTCTTGAAACCAACGGAGGGGCAGATGTGACCGTACCGGCACAATTAGTATTTATTTCAAGTGATATGCTTGGTAAGGAGGCTGGCAGCAAGCTTTCTTTGTGTGGATGCTGGGGGTATCGTCAGGTTGTGCAATACGAAGCCCGCCAGAGAGGCGCCTTCACCCGCCCACTGGGTGGCTTAAGGAATCCCCGAGCTAGGCACACGTCATAGAAGAAGCAGGAGAAGAACACTATTTAGCGACTCCATATTGGAAAACATCTGCAAGCGTACAGCGATGCCAGAGCGATCGGGCTAAATTTAATGCATTTTTGGCGTAAATAAGGCTTGATTAACAAAACTGCACCTGTTAGAGGAGTGTGCTGAATTTTGGTGGAATTATGAAGTCAAGAGTTCTGGTAGAAAATACTCTCCAAGCGAAAGGCGTTGGTAAACAAGTTATATAAGATCCATAGCGTACGGACGCTGTGGCTGAAACCAGATGCCTTTGGGGATTCCCTATTTCCCCTCCAAGCTGATTAATTAATTACTGCAGATCCGCCGAACATATTCAACTCCGCATATCATACCGTCCTTGTGCATATCCAAGTCACACAGTCTAGCGTATTGCTAATTTCGACAGGCTGGTTTATCCAGGAAAGGCCAGAATCAGAGTGGGGGTAGGACACGCTAGCCGCCCCTATTCCCGGTTTGGCTATAAGTTGTTACAGTTTCTCGGGGGAGAAGTAGTCGAGAACGAGCTTCAGAAGGTGGAACTACGTGCGGTCCGCGAGCGAGGTCCACCTCTTCTTTGTTGAATAACTGACACAAAGAAACGGGAGTGACGTTTTAAAAGTGTTTTCCAGTGTGCAGTGATAGTAGAAAATGTAACTATATGACAGCGGTATTTGTGCGACATCCGATCGCGAAGTAAACTCTGGATATTTGTCATTATGTCTTAGGTAGTGACTGTAAAAGGCTAATGTCTGTAGCAGTAAGGGAGCTCAGCTTCGAGGAGTCTAACTTTGGGATTTGGTAAACTTTGTTTCAAAGAAAATCAGATCGTGTGAGGAAATACTATCAGTTAAATCCATGTAACATTGAGAGCAGGATTTCCGGAACAGATTATAACACCAAGTAAAGGGGAATGATAAGTACAGGATCTGATTTAATCGAGATAAGAAAGTAAGAAAAGGACGGTTGATATAAGTCACGGACGTAGGAGGCGATAGACTTGGGAAGGAGGAAACCACGAATCACAGCTTGCCTGATTTAACTAAATAGACTAGCTGAGATATCCATAATAATTAGCATCACGTAACTAGTATCGCTCTAGAACGATAGAGGGGAAGTTGGATGGTGTCGAGTGATCAACAAGTGTGCAAGATTGTGTGAATATAATTGCAGTGATTTGTTCACCAGGAAGATGGATTACTCCAGCAAGGTCATCACACGCTTAGAACCAAGGACTGCACGAGCCAGCGAAATGGAGTGAGCACCGATGGCAGGCCCCTGAAAACTTCGGACGGGGGCCAGAAAAACATCATAAACTGTTGAGTATTGAGCTAATTTCTTCCAATGTTAGTATTTCCCCTTGTAAATAAAGTTACTGTAAAGATAGGGTTAATGATGAGGTAATTGATAGGTTAATTACCTGGAGTGGTCGGATGACCCTTGTTTAATTTGTTTCTTGTAAGTAGATATGGGAAGGAAGTGAACCAGGAAGGATGTATAGAGTTTGGGACCCCTTTTAGAAGCCGCATGCTATCCTATATTTTTTTTGTTGTTATGAGTGCTGAGAAGGATTTAAGGGGGAAAAATGAATAGAAATTTGGCCAGGTTAATGCCATATTTTCATCTGCGTGACTGCATAATACGAGCATGGATTAGTCGGTGTCAGTATCATTAACATGTACCTATACAGAAGTTAATGTGGGATAGTGACAGCACTCAAGTCATAAAAGTAGAGACAGTAGTTAGTTTTTGCATGCTAGTGTATAAGTTTGGCTGTAACTGAAGACGTTCGAGAAAAGACGTGCGGAGGTTCAAACCTGGCCCACCCTACACATTAGCTAGGCTAATAAAGTAGAGATTTTCTAGTTGAGTTTGATCATGTCTGAATATTACTATTATTATTATTATTATTATTATTATTATTATTACTATTATCATTATTATTATTTTCTTAATGTAACTTGATCAGTGTTTTATACTGATACATTTCAAGCAACAGGTTAGTGGATTATTATTATTATTATTATTATTATTATTATTATTATTATTATTATTATTATTATTATTATTATTATTATTATTATTATTATTATTATATGTATTTTCTTAAAGTAATGTGATCGGTGATTTTTATATACCGATATATCTCGAGTAGTAGGGTAGTATATGACAGGTACACAATCTCGCCTCAAGGTGGAGAGATTAGGGGACATTGTTCTTTGGGTTAAAGGCTGACGTAACTGTGGTAAAAACGTACGACAGAAGAAACGTATGGTTGAACCCCAGACTCCTGGAGAGTTGACGGGATTTTTGGTATAAGATAGCGACTTAATTTGAGAAATGATTCAAGGACATAATGATAGTATGAGCTGGTTCGAGCAGGTGTACCCTGCATTAGCTCGATTATATGATTTTGATGACTCGGTGATTGCCGATATTGAGTGTGGTAAATGCTCTCTCGCCGCTGTGCAAAGGGAATGTTCACAATGAGTGATTTATGGCCCCAGAAAGGGAAGGTCCTTGTGAGAGGGCAGATGAGGGTAGTCACTTGGCCGAGAAGTGTTTTTCTTTAAGACGGTGCAGTCTTCTGTGAGAATAAAGACAGAATATTTACGTAATTACCACACACGATCCACCAGCCATAATCTAAAGGCAATGTAGGAATTTATGACTGTCCTCTACATGATTAGACTAATTAGGGCTTGATTACAGGACCCTTGATGGAGACGACCAGAGTCTCAGGTTCGAACCTCAATGGAGCACAGAAGGGACCGACAGCTCGCTCAAGTAGCGGGCGCTACGAGATGATATACAGCCATTTATACTTTGTGTTGGTGTATAATATGTGTTTCTTTTTCAGAGTGTGATCTTGTTTTATGTTGTGTACTGTTCTGGGCGAATTTAGACTTCGTGAATTTTTCACTGGTAGTTGTTGGAAGTGACGGGTTCGTTGTCGATGTTCGTGTGATTTTTATTTCATTTGTCTTCCAATTGGTGGAGACGCGCAATATTATTTCCTTTTCCATGGTTTACGTAAACATATGATTATTTCTGCAGTATATTTCTTTTTATTCACGTACAGATATTTGGTGGCGGTAGATATAAGATAGAATGACCACTCCGGGGTAGTTGAATTAGTGTAAGTAAATGTTTAACCTCATGACATGGGATTCGGTCCCAGGGAATACTGATATTTGGAGGAAAATGGTTCGAATTGTAACTGTAAATAGGTAATCTGTGTTATATTTTATTTGTGTATCACTCAACAGTTTTTGATATCCAACGGGAGATAGACAGACAAAACAAAATGATATGGACGTCGTATGTCAACGAGATTGGACATCCCTCGGGGATGTATATTTTTCTGGGTATGTCAAATCAGGTATCCATCAGCTTGTTTCGTTAGTTCGGATGGAAGTCTTCTTTCATTTGAAATATCCTTAGGAACTGTGGTCATCCACATAAATATTCTTATGGAATGTGGATGAAGTTTAACTGATGGATGGTAGCACGGATTTTACCGTTGCTAAATATTTGTATTCAACTTGTCAATTTATATTAATTTTCCAAGGATGTCATAGTGTATGTGTATATTTCAACGAGCGCCTTAGTAAATTTGGAAAACTTATTTGTGCTTATTCTTTGCCGAAAAACAAGCATCCAAAATCCTCTTCCATTCATTGTAGGCCTTTAAGGTAGTTTATGTTTTATAGCCTTTATTTGCCGCGAACGGTCTTCGGCCCTGAGGAGTCCGTGTTCAGACCTCAGGAACGGGAGAGTAGCTCTGATCTAGCTAGGTCGAATGGTCGATAACCCTTCATGTGAGTGGATTAAGTATACAATCCCAATGAGGAGAAATCGGCACAGACCGAAAAGATCCCTTGACTATCGACTTCCGTGGAGCATGGTCCCATGTGTTCGTGACCCGAAAGGGTTGGTTTGTTGTCACATGGTCCCATGAGTCATGGGGGACGGTGGGAAAGGTTCCAGTATGTATGTATGTATGTATGTATGTATGTATGTATGTATGTATGTATGTATGTATGTATGTATGTATGTATGTATGTATGTATGTAAATGACACATCTCCTCCTAAACCACTGGAGCAATTTCAATCAAATTTTGAACACTTATTATTTGCTATCCGGAAGCGAGCACTGTGGTGGTAAGCCACCTCTAGCCCCCTTATGAGTGGGGGTTAGGGGGATTCATGTAAACACAATAACCGAAAATAGTGTCGAATCCGTAGTTTTTGGGGTCGCTGAGGTGAATAGTGACACTCCCGATTTTTTAAAAGTCAAATTTCTGCTCCCATTTGGGTGGGGGGAGAGGGGGAACTGATGATGGATGTATGTGTGTAAATGACACATCTCCTCCTAAACCACTGGAGCAATTTCAATCAAATTTTGAACATATATTATTTGCTATCTGAAGACGAGCACTGTGGGGGGTAAGCTACCACTAGCCCCCTTAGGGGTGGGGGGTTAGGGGGTTCATTTAAAAACATAATCGAAAATAGTGTTGAATCCATATATTTTGGGGTCGCTAAACTAGAACTTCTGTATTAAAGAGGACATTGCCCTAGCCGGAATGAAATTTGCCAAAAGGTGAGCATGGAAGTCTTCTATGGATGATCAAACAGCTATAGCCTTAACTATCTTGTCTGGTAGGACGCCTACAGAATACGGGTACATAATTTGAAGAATTTGAGAGAGAGAGAGTGGGAAAACACTAGAGCGTGATCTTGAAATTTCACAAGGAACCTGGGGAATGAAATAACATCATTGGTGGAGTTTACTGAAAATTTAGAAATTCCATTAAGCGACATAGCCAGTGGATGGGGCAGAATACTTAAACAGGGTGACATAATTGGTGATGGCCTAGAGGGTTGAGAGCCTTCAGACACAGCATTGTTCAAAAAGAAAGGTGAAATTTGTGTACGACGATCAGACTCATTTTTAATGGGGCAGAAGTTTGTTGAGTTGCCACAGATTTCCTACTTTCTACACCTTTAGAAGAATCCTCCTCACCTGACAAGTTGATTAAAGTGGCTTGATCGGTTTTGGGAGCACCTGCCCCGGTCAACAATTGACTAACTCTATTTGACATTTTTGATAGATGGTCAAGTAAATTACTAGCCTCCTTAGCATGATCTTCTTTTAATTTCAGAGACAATAGGTCCTTAACCCTATGATACAAATGGAGATGGATCACTTACTTCAAAGAAACTAACTACAGACGCTAGCTCGTTGGTGTTGTTCGTGATAGTGGAGAGAGCTTCATCAATTTCCTTTTCTCCCAAAATTGGGATACTAATTGGCAATTTTAAGGAATCTTTAAGTTTGGCAGTATATGCCGCAACCGTGCCTCCAGCATTGAATATTTATAATAAGTAATTCATAAATCAATTTCTCCTTGCGCAAGTACCCGGGATGGAGGATTTCACGAGAGCTAGACATAATGACAGAAAACTACAAATTTAGGAAGGTAATCCAGCGACCGAGAAAAATTCTTAGAGTTCGGATCGGTTTCGATTCTAGCCGACAAAAGGGCTTACTTTAGACCCATTCAACCACGCTCTGCTACCACTTGTTACGGGGATACCCGTGGAGCAGAAAGAGATTAAAGAAGTTGCCGGGGTGAATGAGTCTATCTATAATATCAAAATTAATTTAAAACTTGAACTGAAGGTTATATTTTTTCAAAAAACACAACTCAACAAATAACAACGTGTCAGGTACAAAAGCAATCTTGAAACAAGACTAGGAAAGTCCACGATTAGTGATTTTTACAGATTCTGGGCTTCAATCCCCTAGTTTTACAATTCCAGAGATACCGAATCCAGTTTACAAAACTGTAAGGAAAAATAAGGAAACCTTTAGTGAAGGGTAGAAATTCCCTAATTCAAGAGCACTTGCTCCCAAAATACAATATCTAGCCTTCCAGAGGCACTCGTTACTATTACAAAACTTTGAAAAGAGCTTACAGGCACTCAGTTTCTTCCAGCCTACACAAGGTAACATCAACTTACAATCTCTGGCCTCTCAAGGCACAACTTACAAATTGAAAATAATTTTATATAGTGGTATCTAGTACCCAACCTACAGAGCCTTTGCGAAAAAGAACAAGTTAAATAAACGGCCCGAACACAAACTGAATGGAGGCGTACACTGCACTCCCAGATCATGAAAAATTAAAACCTACAGGGCTCTCAGCCGAAGAAACAGGGGCTAATCCCAAGCTACTTGAGGTGGCGCGCATGGAAATAACGGTAATACATTACAGAAAACAGGTTGCTAGATTGCAGACACCTGAAATCAAGATGAAGGAGAGTTCGAGAGGGTAACTCACTCTCTATCTCCGATTTACAATTAAAGATTTTATGAAATATTTACATTAGCCGGAAGAAAGTTACATTTTAGAAAAGTATGGTTACATAATTAAAGAGTCGGACCTTTCCCTGGAATAAAACTGCGGAAGTAGCAAGAAAGAATGATTTTATGTGGCAATTACCTTATAGATGTTCTGCTGACCGAAGAAAGAGGCGGCCCCGCCTCCTGCCTAACACACACACACGAATCAAGACGGTGATCAATAGACAAGGAAACGTGAAAGGCCTCAGTTTATAAACCCTCAGGGAAGGTTCGAGATCATTCAAGACTAATCAGGACACACCCTCTTAATTTTTACTGGCAGATTCAAAGTGAACAAGAAATGCGGGATTGGTTGAAAATTAATTACCAAAATTTATGATTGGTCCGATTCAAAACTGGCGGAAAGAAAAGGAAGTGTTGCCAATCCAAAAATAAATGTACATAGATTCAGTTATGAACAACCTAGAAATACAAAACTTCTTTAAATTATAAGTTCTTTCACCTTGCACCAGGGTGCATGATCATAGTTTTTTGGTAGTGTCATCTGTGAAAAAAGTCCAAACTTCTTGATGTATAGCAAAACAAAACAAGGAGAAATTCAGTCAGTTTAGGAAACTTCACAAAACAGTTACTTAATATTGCAACGGTGACATCTTCTGATTAAAGTTCCAACTTGTTGGGTTATTAGTTTCACTTTTTGATCGATAGGGGAGTTCTTAAGGCGCTGATTTTGAACGTGCGGCGTTGAGGTGTACCTCCCGGTACATTTGTCTTCAGCAACTTGTGAAGAATTAGTACGTCTAATGTGGATTTCAATGAGTAAAACAATTGCTAAAGAAATTATTTCTTGTAAGATTTTTTCATCATACTAGATTCTACACCAGATTAATCCCATACTGACCAGTTAAATATAATCATTACATATGTATTGAAAGATGGGCACTCGGCTAAGGATTTCTGTATTTTATAAAAAATACAGACCATACCGGAGGAAAGCTTTTAGAAGCAGTTTTAAATTTTCTAGATCTGTATGGTCTGAAAGTTTAGAATTATTGTAGAATTCAGTCAAATGACAATGCAGCCAACATGTCAGGACTGTATTCAGGATTGCAGGCAAGAATCAAGGAACAGAGTACTCTTATTTTTATTCATCCCATGTTCTGAGCACTTGCTAAATTTTGTTGCAACGCACGCAGTGAAATTCTGTTCAATTGAAAAACGGTTTTTGTATTTATTACAAAATGTATGTATTTACTTTTTAGTTTCTATAAAAAAAGGAACATCTTGGAAATATTTTTTTTAAACTCTGAAAACAAAGCACTGAGATCACTGTCAACAACTCTATGGTGTGTACGTGAAGATGCTTGCAAGACCTTAAATGATGATTCGAAAGCAGTGCTTTCTGCATTAAAGACATCAGAAAATTAAAAGGAGTGTATCAGATGTGAATCTGTATGACTTATTAGAAAGTAAAGTAGAACTTCAATAGTATTGAGTTAGCGTTTATGACATCTGTATGCGACTGAATTCTGCAGTAGATTGGCAAAGTAATCAGAAAGCTGGAAACTAAAGATGCCTGCATGTCCTCTGTTGTTTTAAGCGAACTTCAGATCTCCGCTTTACAGGTATTTATCTCAAAAGAAACTTGCTCTGATCAAGAGTTCATGCTCAATTTCATATGCTTCTGCGTTTGACATTTCAAGACCAAACAGTCAAATTAACCGTAAGAGACCTTTTGATGAATCGCCTGAGTCAGAAATAGTACCGGAATATTCTGAAGAGTAAATAGGATCAGATTCCTTCATAAGATGATGACGAGAACTGGAAGAGAATGGAGGTAATGTAAGCTAAAATATTACAAACTCTTCAAAATGAGCCACAGAAGAAAGTTAATGTCTACTAAGAGTACAAAATTCAGGAATTATATGTCTCCCAAATAACGAAAAACAAGAAGCTGCCCAAATGTCCGATGCTGCGGAGAATCTTCGAACCATTTATGATTCTCACATTGGTGAAGAATGTATCCATTTTATTTTTTAATATTTTTTTTTGCTAGGGGGCTTTACGTCGCACCGACACAGATAGGTCTTACGGCGACGATGGGATAGGAAAGGCCTAGGAGTTGGAAGGAAGCGGCCGTGGCCTTAATTAAGGTACAGCCCCAGCATTTGTCTGGTGTGAAAATGGGAAACCACGGAAAACCATTTTCAGGGCTGCCGATAGTGGGATTCGAACCTACTATCTCCCAGATGCAAGCTCACAGCCGCGCGCCTCTACGCGCACGGCCAACTCGCCCGGTATCCATTTTAAAAAGTTATCATTTATCCGTAAAAATAATATGGTGATAAGTTATCCTCTCTTCCGTTTCTATGCTGGATGTTGGCTTCAAAATAAAACTTACCGATGAGTAGCGAAATGTAAACACCGCACTTAAGACTCACAGCTGTACTCCTGAAACAAACTGTTCTGCTGAAAGATCACTTTTAGTTTTAAAACGAGTTAAAAATCATCTACGGACAATACAGAGTCAAGAATAACTTGACAATCTTGGAGTGCTCACCATAGAATCAGATATCACAGTCAGTCTCGAGGAAGTGATTAATGCATTCGAGGCTGAAAACACGAGGGGAAAGTAATTTCTCTCATTCGTGTAAGTTTCACAAATACAAGATTAAATTGTAGTGTGTCTATAAAACATCGTGCTGCTTTTATAGGACCATTAAACTATAGTGATTGTTTTCTGCGTGTTTACTGAATACGCATTTTGTGTTGAAAACAGGTTGAACATTTCTAAGTTCTATGTCCGTTATGTAACGTGTATTCGGTGACGTTTAGATATTTTTCAAAACAATTTAAAATTTGCATATTAATTCCACAAATTATTTATAGTCTCTAAATAACCAACGATACTTAAAATTGAAGAGGGAAGGCGAAATGGTAAAATAGATGACTACACAGCGACGTCACATACTCCAAATATGGGCCTGGATAGACGTGTTGTATTGTATAGGCTAAATTTGTAATGGGAATAGTAGTAGTAACCAAGCAAACATGACCAACGAGAAGTGGATGGATTATTTTAAAGGATTGCTAGATAATGGAAATGAGACTGGAATACTTAGACATATACTCGTAGAGTACCGTACACTCTGACCGTATTAGACGATCCTATAACTAAGAATGAAGTATTAGAGTATATATGCTGGTAAAGAATATTTAACAATATTTTTATGGTAGAAAAATACCAAAATTTTGACAAGAAGGGACATCCCATAAAAAAAGGAAGGGAGAGAGATCTAATACAATTTTATAAAGTCATTATTCTGTTGGATAGGCATAGTAAGATTTATACCGGAATATTAACAAAAGTCATAATATGGACGGAGGATTACTGCATATTCTCAGCTTACCAGTCCAGTTTCAAAAAAGAATGAGAACTTCAGACAATATGTTTGTAACTAAAACATTAACTGGTTAAATATTTAAATAGAACAGGTGGTAGATTACAAGTTATAGCTATAGATCTACATAACGCATTTGATTCTGCCAGCAGACGGGTGATTGCTGCGAAGTTCGCTAGAATAGGAGTGTCAATGCCATAGAAGAACTGCCTTCATAGGTTAAATGCACGATTAAAGTAAATGAGGACTTAATGTTAGGAGAGATGCTTTCATATATTGGGCTAAAACAGAGGTGCAAGCTATCACAAATATTGACATGACACTGTATTGGCTTTTGTGTGTATGCCGTGTCAAGGAAATAAGGTGAAATTCTTTACGTTTCGCAGAAAAAATCTCGACCGACCACGAGAAAGGCTACTTAAACAATGACTCTTGAATTTAGACGTTATAATAGAAGTGGAAATGGTACGTTCATTCACCACCAGATGGCTCCCAGGACGTAGCACAACGTTAACGTTCGAAGCGGAAGCTGACCGAACCATCAGAACCAGTCTAAGAAGTTCACATAACGTGTGTACGTAACATATGACATTGGCAGGTGTATGGCATAGATACAAGCCTGGAATGAAACATCTAGCGACGAGGAACGTACGAATTTGGAAAACACCGAGACGAAATAGCAACAGTGAAGGGACAGGGAAGGGAACTACCTACGTAAATTCTTAATGGCTGGCAACCAGGTATTACTTAATTGATAGCCGGTGTCCCGGTTGAAATTGTTAGGATTTCTACGTATTTCCACAGCTTCCCTTATAATCCTGGACCTGTAGTGTCTAGTGTCGAGCATCTTGGAAAATGACATCATGACCCGACGATAGAGCGCACTCAGCTATTGCCGATTTGTCTGGTTGGTTGAGACAAATATTACGTTCGTGTTCTTTGATACGGGTACCAATGGACCAGTATGTTTGGCCGATGTATACCCTACCGCAAGTACAGGGAATTTCGTATACCCCAGGATGTAAGTGGGGACAGTTTGTCCTTGGTTTTACTCAGACTGTGAGCAATTTTAGTAGCGCTGCCAAACACGGTTTTTATATTGTGTTTGTGGAGGACCTTGGCAATTCGATCTGTGGTGTTGTGAATGTAAGGCAAGTAGGCAGTTCCCTTCACTTCTTCCTTCTGCTCCCTCTAACATCAATTGGTATCCAAAGCAGCAACATGATAACTGCTGACTATTGCAGAATTGAAGTTTAAAAATTAACATTAATAAAATAACAGTAATGGTATATAAAGGGACATAATTTAAGGAAAAAGAAAGGCGGTAGTTAGATGGTGCAGAATTAGAGGTGGTAAATGAAATAGAAAACTTAGAAATCATACGAACATCTGACGTTAAGTAGAATGAACAAATTAGACAAGAAAAACTGAACTGGCTGGCAGCTCTATCTAGAACAAGATGTTTGAGGAGAAAGGCGTCGAATACGGAATATAAACTGCTTAAACATATTTTAAATTCGCTTGTAAAACCATGAGCACTGTATGGGACAGAAGTATGGGGCATTGTAGAAAATATTAAAGAACTAGATGAAATAGGCAATAACTTCTGTAAAGTAATAACGGGTCTACCAGAATGTACAGTTACTATGTGAAAATATAAAATCAGCTAGAAGGATTATAAAATATTGGTTAAAATTAAGCAGGAGAAACGGGAGGAAAAAATTGAATTCAATTTACCAACATCAAATGAAGCTTTTAAAAGATGAATACTGGCTAATCAAAGTAAAAAGGATGTTAGACATGATAAGCATGGAAGATTGTTGGTATAAGGGGATTCAGAACGAAGATAAGAAGATGGGTAAGGGAGTATTTACTATTATTACAGTGAAAGATATTGAGAAGCAGATGATCATGGCGAATGTAAGACCAAAAGAACATTATTCGAATTCTGAGAAATTATCCAGAATTGTCAATAAAGAAAAGCTTACGAATAGAGAAGTAAGAGGTATGGAGTGGTAGTTAATGGATATAAGAAAAAGGCTTTAAGAGAGAAACAGGACGAAAATCGTTGTTTATCATGTGGAAAATCAATGGAAGAGGTTCATCTATTAAGATATGTAGGGATACTGATTCACTTAGGGTTAAATATATGGGTGATGAATATAAAGTAAAAATAGAAAAGATATCATTCCATACAGTTCTAAAATTATTATATAACGAGTATATTGCACCGGGAAGAACAGCAACATTTTTCTGGCTTTATTTAAATAAAAATCTTGTTTTCCAATTGGATTTACGTCTCACCGACACAGATAGGTGTTATGGCCATGATGGGGTAGAAAAGGGCTTGGAGTTGGAAGGAAGTGACCTTGGCCTTAATTAAGGTACAGCCCCAGCATTTGGCTAGTGTGAAAATGGGAAACCACAGAAAACCATCTTCTGGCCTACTGCCTGCTGGGTCCGAGCCCATTATTACCCGAATGCAAGCTCACAGCTGCGCGCCTCTAACCGCACGGCCAACTCACTCGGTATATTTTTGTCTTCTTAAATGTTAGGTGACAAAATGTAATTCCAGAAAACAAAACTATTACTAGCTTAATCAACGAAGGATAGAATACAAGCTAGTCCTAGAATATATAACATTGTTTAACATCTAGGACGAAAGTAAAATGTATCAATTAGTAGCAGAGGCAATAGGTAAAATTTTAAAAAACTGTAACAAGGAAAATGAAATGCACGTACAATATATGGGTTGCAATAATATCCTGTTGGAGGGGTACATGAAGTTCAAGAAGGGTTGAAAGTGCTCACCAAGCAGTTCATCGTGGCAATCGATAGTCAACGACCTGTTCAGGTGGATCAGCGAATCCAGCCCTTGCGACATTAACACACCCCACACCATTATCCAGCTGCCACCAGCCCGAATGGTGCCATGTTGGCAGCTGGGATCCATGGCTTCATGGGGCCTGCGCCATATTTGAACCCTACCATCAGCTCGAAACAGCTGGAGCAGTGACTCATAAGATTAAGTGACATGTCGCCAGTCCTTCAGAGTCCAATTACACCGAGCTCGATAGCTGCAGTCGCTTAAGTGCGGCAAGTATCCAGTATTCGGAAGATAGTAGGTTCGAAACCCACTGTCGGCAGCCCTGAAAATGGTTTTCCGTGGTTTCCCATTTTCACACCAGACAAATGCTGGGGCTGTAGCTTAATTAAGGCCACGGCCGCTTCCTTCCACACTCCTAGCCCTTCCCTGTCCAATCGTCGCCATAAGACCTATCTGTGTCGGTGCGACGTAAAGCAACTAGAAAAAAAAAGGCCAATTACCGACGTATCGCGCATAGGTGAGACGCTGTGTGGCATGAAAATGGAAGACCACGGAAAATCATCTTAAGGGCTGCCGACAATGGGATTCGAACCCGCTCTCTCCCGGATGAAAGCTCACAGCTGCGCGACTCTAACCGCAGGGCCAACTCACCCGGTAAATACGTTTCATTTAGAAGAAATGTTAATCTCTATCCTCCATTCGATAACCCATTTACGCTTTAAAAATCTAGAGAAAACTTAGATTCAGAGTAGCAGTGATGTTTGCGAAAATCTGCTTGCTGATGAGGGTCGATATCATGTAAGGTGAGAGGGGGCTACACGACTTGATTGAATAAGGTTTCCTTTGAAGTCAGACTGCTGTAAACAGATTAACTCATTAACACGCTCTCCGAGTGGTGGTAAGCTGGATAAACTGGTTTGACTCCAATGAGCTAATCCTTTCACGGATATACCACCTCTTGCAAATATTTAGAGAGTGTACAATAATAATAATAATAATAATAATAATAATAATAATAATAATAATAATAATAATAATAATAATAATAATAATAATACCATGCGAGTTTGCCGTGCAGTTAAGGTTGCGCAGCTGTGAGCTTGCACCCGGAAGATAGTGGCTTCTAAACCCACTGTCGGCAGCCCTGAAGATGGTTTTCCGTGGTGTCCCATCTTCAAACCAAGAAAATGCTTGGACTGTACCTTAATTAAGGCCACGGTCGCTTTCTTCCCACTCCTAGCCATTTCCTATTCCATCGTCGCCATAAGACCTATCTGTGTCGGTGAGACGGAAAGCAAATTAAAAAAAAATAGAAATTAAATATCTCGTCCTATGGTAAGAATACATTAGCTTATTTTCCTACTTCGGATTTCAAGCGACTGATTTTATTTCCTTATCCAAATAAAAACACGCTAATAGACATTTCCCCATCTTCGCCGGATTTGAACCCAAAATATTGAGCAGGCCAGTCTAATTAATTATTATTGCCGATGATATCAACGGATATTTCTACGAAAATATAAATGCTGTTTTCAGGTGTGCCATTCTGCTGTTGAAATCTGCCTAAAAATTTAAACCAATTTTCCCGAGATAGACTGATAGAACCCTGGGAGGGAATAGAATGATGAGTACTTACATGATATTGAGCCGATAACTTTACTGTTAAGCCGCCTTGAAATAATATTAACAATATTTCACTAACAGGAAGTGATGGAATGCTTGTTTACTTGTGGTGATGCCGCACGAAATCACAAGGATATCATTCTTTTAGCACATAATATTTTTAGGGTATAATGAAAGTGAAGACGATTAAAATTGAAAGTTACAGTGCCGAGTGTCTTTGCAACGGGTTGGGTGCAACCTAAACACTTTCGTTACAAATAGGCCTACAAATTACGACCACATTCAGTAACACCAAGAAACAATCTGGAAAGGTTTCTGCTTGCTTCTCGTGTACCATAGAACATCACGAGTCATACTAATATGACCTAGCCTTAATTTTCGGTATTATGCAGCTCGCATCAAAGTGATAAGGAACTCTATTGTTTTTACAGGGGCCCTGAACGTATTTTTTATAGCTTTGTAAAAGTAATCCCAGAAGTGAATATAAGGGGATTATTTTGATCCTACCAAGTCACTGGTTTACTGGTTTAAATCCATACAAGAGCACAGGGATTTCTGTAGTTCGAGGCGTACACAATCGTTGTTCGAATGAACAAGCCTGAATTAGTATCGTGAGTTGTCCGCCCACTGAGAGAGTAGCTACGCCATATGAAAAGAGCAGAGGGAAACAACACCCGCTCAGCAAATAACACGAACAATTCTCCACAACCTTGCTGAAAACCTTGTTTTCGCCATGCCACATCAAAATAGACGTGCCATATAAATATACGTTTCCTTCCTTTGTGTTTATTCTTCAGTGTCGAAGCAAGTAGGATCCTCAAAACAGAACACCTAAACCGATGAAATTTTAGAACAGCTATGTACCTTATTCATTGCATGGTACAAGGTATTATTCCAGTTTCAGTAGCACTCCTCTTGATGCATCATAAAATTACAAATCAAAGTCTTTTCGTAAACTATTGTCCATAATAATGGAGTTTATAAATCATTTAATCCGTCATCTTCCTTACATCTGTGGACTCTTTCAGTAAATGTTACAAAATAGTTAGCAATCACTGGAATCTATCGTTAAAAACGGTTTTGAATCCAGGTACTTTACTGTGGGGAGGGATATCCAGGATAAGGGGGATGGAGAGGAAGAATGCAAATACTATTGACATAAATTGTAATACTGATGAAACAATGCGAAAATTTTAATCTTTTTTATATAATTTCCTTTACGTCGTACCGACACAGATAGGTCTTTCGGCGACGATGGGATAGGAAAGGTCTAGGAGTCAGAAGGAAGCTGCCATGGTCATAATTAATGTACAGCCTTGTGTGAAAATGGGAAACCATGGAAAACTATCTTCAGAGCTGCGACAGTAGGGTTCAAACCCACTGTCTTCCGAATGCAAACTGATAGCTACGTGACGCAAACCGAACAGCCACTTGCTCGGTACTAATATTATTTTCTAAATTGCCGTACCTTTGATACATACTAAATCAGAATTCTCACACCGGCTATATTCTAACTAGATCTCGTAAAAAATTAAAACCAAATAGTTTTATTAGAGTGTAGTTGATTTAGGCAGGCTTACAATAATTTGAGCCTAGGGTGAACTTTGTGATCATTGGGTGGGGGAGGGGTAAATGCTTGCCTATCTCCGATACCTACCTTGTATTCAACACCGGACAAGAAATATATTTTTGAACTTCCAACGAACCAGGTTTACATTCCTATTTTTTATTGTTTTCTTTACCTATAAGCTCCCATGGCACGGGAAAACAAAGACCACTTACCAGTCAAAACCCCTTCATGCAAAAACATTGCTGGAAACTTTGCTGACATAACTGATGTGCTACTAGAAGACCACATGGAAAAACAATAGCTGCCTATGACCTTCGTGACGTACAGATGGGGCCTGTACCTATTATCCGAATGCTGACGGTGGGGGTGGTTTGATTACATTTTAAGGAGAAGTACAGCTACATAGGCCTAATCATCCTCTCTTAGCTTTTCGTTTTACTATTGTCTTAACATCGCACTAACGTTTTTGGTGAAGTGAGAATAGCAAACGGCTAGGATTAGGATAGTAGCGGCCGTGGCCTTAATTAAGGTACAGCCTGGCGTAAAAGAATTGGCAGTAGGATGTCACTCTTGTAACGGCCGAAGGGGGTTTTGAAGGTCTTGTAGACTTACAGTATTTATTAGAAATAAAAGCCAAATATTGTGTGGATAACAAATGTTATTCAATTGACCCTAGTACACTTGGAATATGGGTAATAACTGGTGTACTTTGGGTCTGTAATATGAGAAATTATTAAATTATTAAATCTGTTTGCTGATGATATTGTTTTGTGTAGTACCAGTAGGATAGAATTGGAAGAGAGGCTAAATCCTTGGAAGACAGAGGCCTAAAAATTAGTAGAAAGAAAACCGAATACCTGTGCCTGGGAGGTGAGGGGAATGAATTGTTAGAGATGGATGGTACATGCTTGAAAACAGTGGATGGTTTCAAATATTTAGGATCTTTTGTGTCTAAGGATGGCAACTTAAACACGGAAATTAACAACAGAGTGCAGTCTGCCTGGATGAACTGGAAAAGAATGTCTGACATCCTGTGTGACAAAAGACTTGGCATAAGGGTTAAAGGAAAGTGCAATAAATTAGATATTGCAGAGATGAAGATGCTAAGATTGATGAGTGGCGTCACTTGAATGGACCGCATAAAAAATGAGAAAATCAGAGGAACGGTTAAAGTGACACATGCTGTATTTTCCAGGCTGAAGTGTGGGCGATCAAGTTTGCAATCGAATGGTGCAAATCTAACAATAAGAAATATCGATTATTAAGTGATTCGCAAGCTGCGCTGAATGCGATAAATAATAAATATAATCTGAATCCAGTAGCTGTAGCTATTAGAACCACAGCTCAACAAAGTCGGCACATCTGTTTTGACTGGATTCGCGGTCATTGTGGAATATCTGTAAACGAGAAGCTGATCTGCTGGCGAAAGCAGTGGCTACATCTAATTTGGAAATGTCTTATGACAAAACGTCACCTAGCTACGCTAAAAAATCATAAAGAAGCACGTAATCCATCAATGGAACAACATTTGGACTTCTTCCACTAGAGGCCAAGTTACCAGAGAAATATTCTCCCCTGCGGATTTCAACCGCCTACAAAGTAACGTGTTGGTGCCAAGCTTTGAAATTAATCAATTTTTGACTGGTGATGGCAAATTCGGTTACTATTTTCATCGATTCAGAATTAATCGTCCTGATGGCTACGTGTGTGTTTGCGAATCCTCACAAACGGTGGATCACCTACTGTTTGAATGTGCTGCATTTGAAAGAAGAAGGCATGACTTGAACTCTCATTTGAATTATTGCAACATTGCATTATCAAAACCCCTGTATTATTTGTTTAAGAAGCCGTACTGTTACATATATGTTATTAACTTCATCCACTTCATTTTCCGTCGATTAGATACATGAATTCTTTTTCATTGTGAAACTGAATTTATATTTGTATTTCAACTACAACCCTAATATACTATGTAAAATAGGGTTGCAAACTGTTTTGGATATTCAAAATAATAATAATAATAATAATAATAATAATAATAATAATAATAATAATAATAATAATAATAATAATAATAAAGTGACAGAAGTATCGAAGAAAGACAGGGGAGAAGATTGCTATAGTATGGACACATTATGCGAAGGGATGAAAGTTATGTAGGGAGGAGAATGATGGGTATGACTGTGGATGGAACTAGAAGTAGGGGGAGACCAAGAAGGAGGTGGACGGACAATGTACGAGAGGATCTGAAAGAGAAGAAATTAGGGGAAGAAGATGTGTGGACCGGGCGAGTTGGCCGTGCGCGTAGAGGCGCGCGGCTGTGAGCTTGCAACCGGGAGATAGTAGGTTCGAATCCCACTATCGGCAGCCCTGAAAATGGTTTTCCGTTGTTTCCCATTTTCACATCAGGCAAATGCTGGGGCTGTACCTTAATTAAGGCCACGGCCGCTTTCTTCCAACTCATAGGCCTTTCCTATCCCATCGTCGCCATAAGACCTATCTGTGTCGGTGCGACGAAAAGCTCCTAGCAAAAAAAGAAGATGTGTGGGATAGGATAAAGTGGAAAAGACTTGCCAGAAACATCTACCCCGCTTGAAGCGGGATAAGATGATGAAGAAGAAGAATAATTAAGTCTGTTACTCTATACAATTGACCACAATGTATTCACAACGTCAGCTAACCTCGAACTGGGCGCGCGAGTAAAACAGCGCCATCTTATAACAGAGTAAGCGTGTGACGTCACATAATGAGCACAAATTTCGCCTTACTTTGAAGCGCCATGTCATGAAAACTACGTTCCATATTTTCAATTGTTTTTGCACCAGGTAGCCTCTTCTTTCATCTATCAATTGAGACGTTATATTCACTATCGTAAGGTACAGTAAATATTCTCGGCGATATACGCTTTTTGTCCGGACAATAAAAGCGTCTTAAAACGTTTATTTCCATGTACCCGTTGTCAAGGAACGTAAGTCTACATTAAAATGGGAAACCACAGAATATTACGTCCAAGGCTGCCGACTGTGGGGATCGAATACACCATCTTCCGAATGTAAGCTCACAGCTACATGACTCAAACTGCGTAGCCAATTCGCTTGGACTCTCTTGGCTGTAATCAGCAGGGGAAAGGGTAAGCTCTGACCATTCGAAGAAATTTAATGAATGTGAAAAAAGCAAACAATTCGAACCCACTATCTGCAGAATGCAAGATTATAGCTGATAGCTAACAAGTCCTAATACCGGGATCAGAAAATGAGAAGAGTTGACGAAGGGAGGTTGGATATCAGTTATAGGTCGGCCTCCCACATGCCCAAGTTGAGAGCCCATGGCGATTTCCCACTTTTTAATCACCTCTTACGCAAGGCATCGAACATTTCGGATCTCAAGAGAGGTGCTACGAAGCCATGGGTTTAATTATCAGCTCGACTACAGATTTCAATCGTAATTTGAGGTTTTAAATAGCTATTAAAGTCTTGTGAGGTCAGTTGAGGACAGAGTGTAATATAAAAACGAAAACTATTACTAAAGAAGTCGGCATACTAAGCACATGACACTCCAGTATCTGCAAGACCACCTCTTTTACCGGTTGTTCACGTCACACCGACACAAATAGGTTTTACGGGGACGATGTGATAGGAAGGGTCTAGGAGTGGGAAGAAAGTAATAATAATAATAATTATGTTATTTGCTTTACGTCCCACTAACTCCTTTTTAAGGTCTTCGGAGACGCCGAGGTGCCGGAATTTAGTCCCGCAGGAGTTCTTTAACGTTCCAGTAAATCTACCGACACGGGGCTGTCGTAATTGAGCACCTTCAAATACCACCGGACTGAGCCAGGATCGAACCTGCCAAGTTGGGGTTAGAAGGCCAGCGCCTTAACCGTCTGAGCTACTCAGCCCGGCATGGGAAGAAAGTGGCCGTGGCTTTAATTAAGGTACAGCCACAGAATTTTCCCGATAGGAAAATTGAAAACCACGGAAAACCATCTTCAGGACTGCCGACAGTGGGATTTGAGGGCACTATCTCCCGAATGCAAGTTCACAGATGTGCGACCGTAACCGCACGGCCAACTCGCTTGGTGCACGACCATCTACATGGGCAGCAATGGTCATGGTAGCCCTTGACAATAATTAATAAACTGCATGTGACACGGAATATTCTGTCATCTTTCACCTCAAACGGGTATGATGAAAAGTACAGTAAATAAATCAGTATTAACATCAAAACTTCGTCCCAAAATGGGAAACTAGTAACATTAAAAACAATTTCCGTGATTTACTTGACATGTATGAAATGAAATTCAAAGTGCGGGTGTATTGATGTTTGTTAGTTAATGGGGCCTAACAGCTAGGTCATCGGCCCTCGCCGGTGTATTTATGTCCTTGTCTAGAAGCAGAGAATAATTTACGGTAGAGCGAAGACTAACGATTCCATGAGGTTGTGGTCCACTTGCTTGGTTGAACAAAGCCTCAGATTGAAGACCCGCGGCAACAGCTGCCTGGGATAGCGGGCCTGGAGCGCGTAAATATTTGTTGTTCCTCAATAGCGGAATATCAGGCTGTTCCCTGTAAACGTCCAGAATCGCTAAATAAACAAACTTTCAGTAATGGAAACAACCCTTGAATAACCATAGCAATATGCGTTACATTGTCCTACACGAGCACTCCAATATGTATTTGCTTGCAATGCCAAATAGATAGCAACGCCACCTTACATTCCGGTATACGTAGATTAGATATTTTAAAATTTCAAGGAATGTATTGTTCTTCTCTGATTAAAAAAGGGACGTATCTACCAAAACACTCTACAGTGCATATATATTTGTTTATAAGTTGCTATAGATCGCGCTAACAGTGTTAGGTCTTATGGCGACGATGGGATAGGAAATGGCTAGGAGTGGGAAGGAAGTGACCGTTGCCTTAATTAAGGTACAGCCCCAGGATTTGCCTGGTGTGAAAATTAGATACCGCGGAAAAACATCTTCAGGGTTGCCGACAGTTGGATTCGAACCTATCATCTCCTAAATGCAAGCTCACAGTTCCGTGATTCGAACCGCGCAGCCAACTCGCTCGGTGCGCGTATTGTACTCGAAAAGGTAAGGATATAGGTTTTGTGCCGTTGCTCTTTAAAATATCATATAACGCATAAGTAGATGGCGAGAGCGTTCGAAATCACGGCCTAATACAAGTTTGAAGAGAAAGAATTAAACCTATATTTGTGCACGTAGAGCAAAAATGCATGTCTCAAAACATTTCAGAGAAGGGCGTTATTAAACATTCAAATACTTCCAACAAATCCGTGATTTGCAATGTTAACATTCGAAATATTTTAAAATAAATGGATATACAACCGTAACACATGACGAAATTTAAAATTTTTAGTTATCTACGAGATACAAGACAGATACAGTGTATCCCATATAAACTAAGAGAGTTGAATCGGCGTTTTTACTCTCCCTTACGTAAGCTCCAGTGTGGTAGGTGAGCACATAGTTCTTGACCTTGCAAGCAGCCTGCAGGTGTTCGACCTGGCAAGTATCAGTCGCCAGTCTGAATCTCAGCTGTCAACATGGTGTGACATTTATCATTGCCATTATCATTTTCACACCGTATTTTCGGATGTAAAAGTTCTGGTTTTATTTTTGTGGTCGTATGAGCAGTCATAGCTCTCGCTATTAGCGTGCAGACATCCTAATGGTATTTACGAAGTCCCTTATTATGATAGGAAGATTGATGCTGAGTGTGCTGTTAGTGCAAGACGAATAATTGGGTCCATTTTTTCCGAGACAACAGTAAATTGCAGCGAGGCACCAAGACGACATTTTTGACGCCGTTCTTCCTTGAGTTAACGAAAGAAGAATAATCGCGTGGGTGGTTTCAACAAGACCCAGCCCCTGCTCATACAGTTGAAGAGTCCCTTCTTACAATCCCGAAAGTGTTTGCAGACAGAATGATCAGTGCTAGTCTATTTCCCCCTCGTTCTCCAGATCTAACAGTGTGTGATTTTTACTTGCGAGGTAAACTGCAAGAAAAAGTGTATCGAACAAAGCCTCCCACATCGGAGGAACTGCAAGAAAATAATACGAATGAAATCAGAAACATTACAGTGTCAGAACTCACTCACGTCAGCCAGAATGTAGTTCCTAAATACAGTGCCTGAATAACCTAGGAACGACGACACTTGCAGCACCTTTTATGAGGTAAGATTTCAGATTGCACACACGCTTAAAGCAGAGCGACCGCGTTCGACTGAGGCAGCTGTCGTAGAGCAGAGTACAAACACCGCGCGTTCGGTCTTAGATTATATAAGAAACTCTGTATGCTTATTTATTGAATCCGGTCCTCTTGTACCATGAGGTGTCGAGGATGCGAGAGATCTCTATCTACTACTATCCCCGGTAATGGCAACGGTCTCTCGGTATGCCTCTCCTGCAGTACTTCTCTAATCCCCTCTCCCCATGTCTTCCGTGATCTTCTTTGAGTCTTCCTTCCTTCCTTCCTTCCTTCCTTCCTTCCTTCCTTCCTTCCTTCCTTCCTTCCTTCCTTCCTTCCTTCCTCATTTACCTCGCCAAGTGGTCTGTAGACATTCGGTGGACGTGGCCAAAACATCTCAGTTGGTATTCTTAGATGGTTTTCTCCAGTGGCTTCAAATTCAATACTTTCCGGATGGCTGTATTCCGGATCCTGTCCTTCCTGGTTTTGTCCTCTACTTTCCGGTTGTATTTCATCTCTGCCGCCTGGATTTACTCTTGGTACTTTCTGCTAGAGCTCAGGATTTGAAAGGAAAGGTCAATGTAAGCGGATTTGTAAACGGCTAACTTTGTGTCCTTTGAGATCTCCTTCGTGTTGAGGAAGTTTCTTCGGACGGTATTGAACAAGCGCTCTGCTGTTCCTATTCTTTCTGTTATTTCCTCCTCCAACATACCATCTGAGCTGATGATTGAGCCAAGATACTTGAACTTCGTGATTTGCTCTAATGGTTCACTATCCACCATGATACTGTGACTCTCCTCAATCCTGCTGATAACAACAGTCTTTGTCTTGTCCACATTCACCTACATACCTTTTTTTCTTTTCTTCCACTCATACGTTGATGTTGTGTTGTAGATTTTGTTCGATTGAGGCAACAACAATCAGGTCATCAGCAAATGCCAGGTGTAGTAGAAGGATAGAACGAAGTGCTCAGAGTGTGGTGGGCGACACTCGAGGAGAAATCACTGTATTAGGAGATCTCAACGGCAGAGTCTGAAACCAGCCAGAGGGGAGTGGTGGAGCTGTTGGCCGGCATGGTGAACACGTGATTAACAAAAGTTATGAGAGGATTGCTTATTTCTGCGTTGCCAATAACCTTGTTGCAGTGAACACCATGTTCCCACAGAAGATGATACATATGTACAAGAGGGAGGAACCCAGCCGAGATGAACGCTCCATCATAGATTATGTGTTAGTGAAGATCACCTCCAAAAGGTCACAGATTGAGATTAGGCACGTTATGCGTTAGGGCATGTATAGTCCTGTTGTATTCTCACAAGTAATTCTGTTGTTCGTTTACAATACAGCAGATGTCGTTGATATGGTCTGTGTTGAGTCCAGAATGACCTATGCCATTTCAGGTGAAGGCGCGTAGTACTGTGTACAGTGCAAAACCGGCTTCAGCTAGTGTTTACGTTTCATGTGCAATACGTATTTACCAGTTTGACAGAACCATAATTGTGACAATGGATACACAAGAGCATTAGTATCACACTTCGTATGGGTTACCCGAAGTGAAGTGTCAAAAACGTGAAAAAAGTACCGTGAGACCAATGATGTGACTGACAGAACGAAGCAAATTCGACCGACGATGAGACGGCCACGTAGATGTCGGTATATTCAAGTAACAGCGCAGAGCAGATCAACTTCGACTACTCAAAAAATATGATGTAACTTCGCAAGGGCAACTGGGGTCCGAGTATCTCTACAATCTGAATATGAAACAACACAAAACCCTCTTGAGCTACATGACCCGAACCACACAGCCACTTGCTTTTAGATAGAAAACCTGCACGTTACTGCTTAATACAGTAAATCTTCGTACTTATAAGTTTTCATAATCTGATATGTAGGTAATCCCTCCAAGACATTTAGTATTACTGTGAGGGAGTCTGCACTTCACAATCACATGAATGACCGATGGCGTTTTGGTTGAGAGAAGCCGCTGAATTTCTTTTCAGGAAGGTTGATTGTTTAAATATATTGTTGATTTTTTACTAAAAGACTAAAGTTACTAACAATGACACCACGGTGGAAACACGGTTCGTCGTTTGTAATGCAGTTGAGTACAGATTTAATCAATAATATTACATTTCTTCAAGGAGAATCACAATAGTTGATTAATGAGAATCTGTGACTTGGACGACGGAAGATTTTCCTCTGTCACCCATTCTTGAAATAAATTTTCGTGGTTTTCCATGTTAACTTTCAGTCGAGTTCCTAGGATATATCCTTCAAAAGACCTTCTCCAATTTAAGGTATCCAGTTTAATCAGTGTTAAACTACGAATGTAAAATGTGCCACGTGAACATTTGGTTCGAATTGAAAAGAGAAACAATGGAAGAATTTTTGATGAAAAATAGTGGTTTAATTCCCCGTTCCATAATAGCTACAGCCGCTATGGTCCCCGGATTAACAGAATAACTCTGCGCCCAATTGACCGGGTTCAACTTATGTTTTGAGGATCTGGATCGTGGAACACTGAGATTTATTGAACTCAATTTGAGAGGTGAACTGGATTAAATTTTCTTCCACGAAAATTCTGGGGTGAAGTATTTTCCCTGATTTCTCGCTGAACTTTTGAATTATATTTTGAATATTTTGAATATTTTGAATTATTACTTCCTGATCCTTCCTCTAATTAATTACATCTACATAAAGCAGTTACAGATACCTCAGCTATACAGTTTATCAGATCATATGTGGTGTTTTGCCCTCATGTCCTGCCACTTAAATGAAGCAATAACAGAAATAAAATAAGTATCAATATGCTAAGTCAATGATTTATGTATAATAATAATAATAATAATAATAATAATAATAATAATAATAATAATAATAATAATAATAATAATAATATTTGTTAAACATCCCTCAAAAATCTGTAGAATTTAAAATGTCAGATTGTTAGCAGTGTGTCCCGTGAGAGTTCTTTAACGTGACAGAAGCCAGTGATATCGAGATGTTACGTTTTAACATTTCATCTGGAATCGATCCCACAATCTTGGGAATAGAAGAGACACGACTAGATCACTGCACCCCTCAGATAAGTGTGATGATCCATCTGAAGCCGCATATAAATTGAGTGAGTGACATCACTTACATCACAATTGTCTTCAAAATTTGCACGAAGTGTGGGACCGAGGAGGAAAAGGGTAGAATGGATGTGAACAAGGTCGTATTTCTGTTCGTCAAGTGAAAAGGTAATTGAATAAATCTTCTAATTACGTACTTATATCACATTTCTGTCACTACTTCCCTCACAAACACCCAGACTGGTGAGCGGCTAATCGATCGCTGTGAGTACGCAATTATACAAAAGGAAAAAGTGACCTTTATAAATCGTCTGGAGCAATCATGGCAAGCTCACGTTGCGGCAAGAACACAAACAGTCCAAGCGTGGAAGTTGAGGCCAGATGACGCAGCAACAGCAGGTTCAGTGAGTAGAGACCAAGCATAGCAGTACAGCAGGTACGGTTTATGTTGGTGGTCACATGACTATGTCGGATTTTTTTTTTTTTTTTTGTACAATTTGCTTCACGTCGCACCGAGACAGAGAGAGCTTATGGTGAAGATGGGAAGGAGGCAACCGTGGCCAGCATTTGCCTGGTGTGAAAATATAAAACCGTGGAAAACCATCTTTAAAGCTGCCGACAGTAGGCTTTGAATCCACTATCTCCCTAATTCAACCAGATATCTACGTTACCCAAAGAGCGCGACCACTTAATCGGTATGTCCGAATGTAAAGCTGTATTCTCTTCCAAATGATTTTTCGACAATAAATGCGATAATAGAATAATGGAACAATCTATGAAAGTTGTTAGACCTTTTGATACATTTAAGTATACCTGTATTTAAATAATACCGGATGAGTTGTCCGTGCAGTTAGAGGCGTTCAGTAGTGAGCTTGCATCCGGGAGATAGTTAGTTCGAGCCCCACTGGCGGTGGCCCTGAAGATGGTTTTCCGTGGTTTCCCATTTTTACCTTAAGACCACAGCGGATTCTTTCCCACTCCTAGGCCTCTCCTATCCCATCGTCGCCACAAGATCTTCCTGTGTCGGTGCGACGTAAAGCAAGTTGTAAAATAAAATTAAGACTAATAATAAAACATGATTTAGCAAATGCCAGGATGTCGGAATTCGGTCCCGCACAACAGGAAGTTGCCAACCGGGGTTGAAGTCATTTTCTATACAACAGAAGCAGAACGATCGATGGATTGCGCCAATGAGTTCGGACAGACAGAAGAGAGAACCTTGGAAGACTGTCTCAAACAAATTCGGAGACAGATGACAAGGAACACATACAACAGCATAACTAATATCGGAAGTAGGCTGCTGATATATGTTAAGTAAAACGATCCAACCTGTTACTCCGCGAAAGTACGGTAACTTTCAGAAGAGCCAATAGAAGTCTAAAACCTTAGTTAACATCGCTAACAATGTACGTGAATACATTTTCCCTCGTGAGCTTCGTTATATTGCATGAGAATTACACTAGCGAACTTTCTTTCTTCTTAAAATATTTTGGGAGAGGGCGGCGTTAAATTATTCAAATCCTTTCAGACTCTGATTGCTATTTCCACCCTCTCGCGCTGAACTCCGAGCAACTCTGGAGAAGAAATATAGGTAAAGAAAGTACGGAAATTAGCGAAGTGGAAACAAAAGTAAGAAGACAAACGGAAAGGAAAAATATGAGGTAATGAAGTTAGCCTTCCACCAACGAAATGTTAAGGAATACAGAAGGAGTCTTTTAGCATAGTCTGAAGAACAAATTGATTTTCTACACGTAATAACAATATTAAATAATAATAATAATAATAATAATAATAATAATAATAATAATAATAATAATAATAATAATAATAATAATAATAATAATAGTTAATGGAGCTTGTCGACATTTTGAAAATCAAGGAAGTAATAACACGATACTACTTGTAAAACCTCAACCAAGTTCATGAAATCCAGTAGTACAAACTCCATGAGTCTATAATAGTTGATAGGAACCTGCGTTTTTAGCGATATAGTAGTGCTGAACGCGCACAAAAATTCTTTAAAATAGACGAAAAGGAAACGTGAACCTGTATCCCATCTACTGAAGACATTGAAAGTACGTGAAAGATAGTGAATGTTTAAATTATCCCACCCGTCACATCTTCAACGGATCTTCTTTCTCAGGAGCTCCTGAAAATTACCACCTAACTTGGACTGCCGAAGAAAACCTACATCGCAATACAAATACCAGTGATTTTCTCCACGTAAAATAGTGGGTCATGTCTCGAAAATTAAATAAAATGAATATTTAATAAGTCCTCAGTTCAGCATCTAGTCTCGTGTAGTTGATATATATATTCCACAGTATTTATTTTTGATATGTAACAATAATAGTACGAAAGGATGTGTTTTTCAATTCATTAGATAGTATTTTCTTGACGTTCAACCCCATTCAAAATCTCAGTTGCTTGGAAGTGGAGAGGGGAGAATTGTACAGAATTTACTATTTCTGATCGTCATATCCTGCACAGTGCAAGGGATGTCAACGGACTTTGCAGACATGTTAGAAATTAATAAAAGGAACAGTCTTGAAATATTTGTGATTAATTGCAGAAATTAGTCAATGTTTTGTATGTATATGGAATTGAAGGCATTGCCGATAGTTTTGTTACACATGGATTAGTGCTCGATCAGTAGAAGGTTCTAACTGTTTTATACTTTCTGTACAACATTATTAACATCTGAGATAAACTCATAAACTAGTTATTTAGCTTATGAAAATTTAATTTAGGAAGCATAATAAAGAGATAGAGCCTCCGTGGCTCAGACGGCAGTGCGTCGGCCTCTCACCGCTGGATACCGTGGTTCAAATCCCGGTTACTTCATGTGAGATTTGTGCTGGACAATGAGGAGGCGGGACAGGTTTTTCTCCGGGTACGCCGGTCTTCCCTGTCATCTTTCATTCCAGCAACACTCTCCATTTTCATTTCATAGCATCTATCAGTCATTAATAAATCACTTTGGGAGTGGCGACCCCATCGTACTAATAGCCTATATCTGCTTCATTCATCACACCCCTGACCCGGTTAATGACTGGAAAACAGGTTGTAGGTTTTCATTTTTCAATATTCTATTAAAACGCTACTAACATAAGTGCACAAAATAAATAACAGTGATTTTATCTACTTGCAGAATAGTGAGTCAGTCTCTAAGATTAAATCAAAAAATACTTAATAAGTCCTCAGTTCAGCATCTAGTCTCGTGTAGTTGATATATATTTTTTTCCACTGTATTTATTTTTGATAGGTAACAATAATAGTACGAAAGGATGTTAGCAAGTGTTTTTCAATTCATTAGACAGTATTTTCTTGCATATTCAACCCCATTCAAAATCTCAGTTGTTTAGAAGTAAAAAAAAGTAGAAATGAATAAAGAAGGCCAACGAATAAATTATTATAGAGAGAATTAGAAGTTCGCCGGGCTGAGTGGCTCAGACGGTTAAGGCGCTGGCCTTCTGACCCCAACTTGGCAGGTTCGATTCTGGCTCAGTCCGGTGGTATTTGAAGGTGCTCAAATACGTCAGCCTCGTGTCGGTAGATTTACTGGCACGTAAAAGAACTCCTGCGGGACTAAATTCCGGCACCTCGACGTCTCAGAAAACCATAAAAGAGTAGTTAGTGGGACGTAAAACAAATAAAATTATTATCGAGGGAATTAGTTCATAAGTCAAGTGCTTAAAGACCGGATGTGGGCCACTGGATAAGTTATCAGATTGTGAACTGCAGAAATGCAAGAATTAAAGATATCACTGCAAGACAGAAAGCATCCGGCAGTAACACTACAAAATGGCATCTGGATAACGTAGTCTGCTGATGAAATGTACATCAGGAGGATTCTTTCCATATATACAGAATGTCTCTTATATAATACAGCAAGCCATGATCAAACGAATGCTGGCTCTGATGCTGCCAGAGACGTTTAGACTTTATACGTTGACTACAGCTCGAGAGCACATTGCACAGTACCTGCACCTGGCCTTGTTATGAACAGTCCTGGGAAATCGAACGCGCACGTGTCTGCCAGTTGCTACTGCTACACACAACGAACAAGCAAAACAAGCGGAGCCACTGCTTGACCGAGAACGTACCAAGCCGCGTCGGTATCACGCGCCGGCCACAAGCGTTGCCTGTTCCACTCTTTCGCCACAATTTCACCGTGCAATATCTTCAAAATTACATCTCATAGGATTCTGAAACAAAGTATGTTAAGTTTCCTTTTCAGAAAAGTTGCATAGTTTCTGCATGATAAGCCGCGTTCACGGGAACGTCTCCCAGTAGACATAACAGTTGTATTTATAGATACGGTAATTCCTTAATTTCGTAACAAAAATTATTCAGACCAGAGGTCGTCATAACTTCACACTACCGTCTTAACAATGCACTAACTCACTGGCGATTCTCCCATTTCAGCGGTAGTAGTGGTGATACTAGCTGCTACACGGTACATTGGAGGATCTTTGAAGTACGCCAGTTGCCACACGGCATCTAGTCGCACATCACGGTACCTATCGGAAGACCTTGGAATCAATTCAACAAACTAGAAAAGTGTGTAGGAAAATGGCAATCCCATTAAAACTGCTACTTTTTTCCAAAGACCTTTAGACTGTATGTTTTAACCCTTTATAGGGCAAAAGGGTGGGGGAACTTAAAAAAAAACTTGGCTATTATTCATGTTTTGCCGTTCAAATGTCATATATGAACAAAAATATTTCGAAAGTCCTCGAATGGTGGATTTTTGGGGTGGTAAAGTATTAATCCACTGTCCATTCTTGTCAACAATGCACCTCAAATGGGTAGTGGTATAATAATTCACCACCTCAAACTAAAATGAATATTAAAAGCATATATGGCTACACGTGCCGTAAACATTACCTTAGCACTCTTTACAAACGTAAATACATAAATGACTAACAGGTTTACTGTACAGCACAAAACTTAGGAAATTGCAGAATAGAGCACTGCACTACTTCTGGTGAAAAGGCTTGAAACATCTTTTACACAGGGTAACATTACAAATTGCAAATAATATTACTCCGTTTTTTATTATGTAGCCGCTATCATAATACCGTCTATCTAGTAATACGGCGGAAAACTAATGAAATGCATCGTATTGGTAAAATAGTCTATCACTGATCATTCCGGAAGCGCGCTTTGTTGTGGTTAGTGCATGAGTATAGACAGCCGTGTAATTCATGCAGACAATCGCTGAAGAGCCCTTCAAATGAGGTTAGTACCAGTCTATACGTACTTACTCATCTACCAAATGCAACATATTGCATATTGTGTCCTTGATCACAAGTAATATACCGCACCAGAAGCTTCGGTTCGTATACAGAAACTTTGTTATATTTGGTAAGCCGTAATAGATTTGAACTTCTGAGTGATTGCAAAGTTATTTCTAACGTTCTTCGATGAACCAATAACAATCACAATATATCACGGATAATCATCTTACTACGAACAACAATAACATGAGCTTGAGATGACTGAATTCATCTTCTGCCTTCTAGTCACTTTGGATGAAACGGAGTTTTCTCCCTTTACTTTTTATTTTTTATTATTTGAATGCGTGGTGGATCCAGTGAAAGGGCTGTATAATTAAGAAAAGTGAATGTTTTGTTGTACAGTAAACATATTTATTAGACTGTGTATAGCTAATTATTGAAGAAGTAAGAACGGGTAAGACCCTTCCTCTGGAAACACACTCTGCTTTGCCATAGTCACTCCGTGCCCATAGAAAGTCCATTAACTTCGATGAATGGAAAATGAAATTGAAAAAAAATTAGAAAAACAACAAAAATTATTCCATTGCAGAAAGTATGAAAAATGCTCCCCTCAGCCTGTAGACAAGCGTTGTAACGTGCGACGATACTCCGGTTCACCTTTTGCAATTCAGACTGACGAATCTTCAGAATTTCGGATGCTCATCGCGGACTAGCTGAGACAATGACATCACAGGGCGACTTACATGGATCAACCGGCTATTACATCATCTACTAGTTCCGACACGGCACAGGGAATAACCATTAAACTGAAGCGCACAATGTATGATTGCCTCAAGAAGCCCACTGTTTAGGTTGCAACAGCTCTAACTCCAGAAACTAAGAAATATTATCCCATAAATTGGTACAGAAGTGTATATATTACTTTGTTAATTCTGAGTAGGGACAGTTTTGCAGTTCGTCTGCAGGATCGGCTAAGCCTATCGGATTCAAAATGGTCTCAAATTAAAGCTCTCTTTCCGAAAGACGTTATTGAGGCCTTATGAAAAGAATTTGCAGGTCTGTATATTTTAAAATCGTTCAAGCACTTTCACACCGTTTTCAATCCCCGGCGTCACCACACAGTCGACAGCCAAGCTCACTGAAGTGCTCATATTGATGAACCTACGAAGCAGTCTGGCTTCGCATCTTGAGCGAAGGTTGTGTTTTTAGGCTATAGAGTGTGTGTGTGTTCGATTCTCAGCCCAGAGACATGTTACATCCTCAACAGCTCAACCATTAGTTGGTATAGATGACTTAAGCATCACTGAATAGGCGTGCTGCGGAAAAGAGGAGTAAGGTACTTTCCCGTTGCTTTCCTCACTGAGCCAGAAGTTGGTGTTACAGATCAGTCTACCAAGCCCATTGAAATGCATGCACCACCCAACCCTATGAGCAACAGTTTCACACCATTCATAGCAGGGACTGGGTGCATAACGAATGACATTTCTAGCCCAGCTCATATCTGTCAATTTCATATTGTCGAAGCCAACGATAAAACTGAGACAACCGGGCGAGTTGACCGTGCGGTTAGGAGCGCGCGGCTGTAAGCTTGCATCCGGGAGGTAGTGGGTTCGAATCCCACTGTCGGCAGCCCTGAAGATGGTTTTCCGTGGTTTCCCATTTTCGCATCAGGCAAATGCTGGGGCTGTACCTTAATTAGCGCCACGGCCACTTCCTTACAACACCTAGGCCTTTCCTATCCCATCGTTGCCATAAGACCTATCTGTGTCGGTGCGACGTAAAGACACTAGCAAGAAAATCTGACACAGATCAATGAAAGCAACAACATTTCTCCAGCCCATACCAGAAAACATAGTGCACTGTGAACCGAAGGTCTTGCCTGCAAAGGCATGTCCTTTATTTACCAATGACGGAATGTAACCTTAGCTAGTTGTGCCGAACGTATTGTTTCTTTGAACGGATTTCGTTTCAACTGAACGCAACATTGCGTTCGAACGGTGGGAGCGTCGCGGTCGCGCCGCCGCGTCTCCCGAAAAGAGCTCCACCCCGGTAGAGATGGACCGGTCAACATCACCACTGAGAGTGTGTGAGGCGGAAGGGTTGGTCCACGCAGCGTCTTTGTACTGCTGGCGCTGGATCGCTGCCCTTAACCTGCGACAAGCCCGAAAGTGTGTATTGTGTGTGTAGCGAGCGAACATTGTGATATACAAACCAAACACGACCTCAGAGCAGGCGAGACTACCCACTGAATGTAAGCATATAATTAAGTGGAGGAAAAGAAACTAACAAGGATTCCCTTAGTAGCGGCGAGCCCAGCACCGAATCTCGCAGGTTCACGCTGCCGAAAAATGTGGTGTTTGGGTGGGTCCACTTATCCCGGGATCTTGCGGAGAGCTCAAGTCCTAGAATGGGGCTACGCTCCGCAGAGACTGCTGCGGCTTCCGGGAGGACCTCTCCTTAGAGCCAGGTTGTTTGAGAGTGCAGCCCTATGTGGATGGTAAAATCTATCTAAGGCCAAATATGACTACGGGACCGATAGCGAACAAGTACCGTGAGGGAAAGTTAAAAAGAACTTTGAAGAGAGAGTTCAAAAGTACGCGAAACCGTTCGGGGACATACTCCTCAGAATATATCTTCCAAGATTAGACTGAAATGCGCTTTTCTGAAATCACGTGGTCTTTATGTTCATAGTATAAGCACATTTGAGATTATCTGTGGTCACTGCCAACCGTTACCCTTCAAATGAAAAGATTTCACAGTAATTTCGTCCCTTTTAGTCAAAATGAAAAAGCTGGTTGCCTTTTCCTCGCATGCTCTTCTACTAAGACACCAAAATGTTTTAATTTTCTGTTTGTTTCATGTCATCTCGACTCAGGTCGTTGTTACGCTGATTATGGGATAGGACAGAGCTAGGACTGGGAAGGAAGCGACCGCTGGTAAATCATTATGTCGCGGGTTAAGAAACTATATGATGTGACCGTTCACGACCCCGGACAGGTACAATACTACGCATCCAACAATACCCTTCCTATCCAGTATTTTCCTTAATATTGATCACGCCTCCCAGCCACATATGGATATGAAGTCCATCAGAACAATTTTCGCTGTGTTCATTTACCTATGCTTATGTGTAAAGGAAAATGAACCTTACCATACCGTATTGTAGGAATGCATGTGTGCATGACATATTTATGCACTCTTACATTATAATATATTTAAGGTTCGTTTTCCTGTACACAAAAGCATGCGAAGAAGAACACAACAAATATGATTCTGATACACGTAAGTGGATGGAAGGCGTGACCAGTCTTATGGAAAAAGTGGATAGGAATAGAAATGTCAGATACGAGGTATTGTTTCTTAACCCGCGATATTCAAGGCTGATGACAGTGGGATTCGAGCTAAAACATGTTTCAATACTAGGGGGACATCGAAATTTTTCTTTGCAGTTCTACAACCTACCTAGGAGTCAACTGGGACCCTAAAATGCACCAAACTCAGCAAATACTGAATCCTGATCTACCGAACAGAAAGACAATAACTAACCACCTTCACAACAGGCAGGCTCTAATTGTTTCCTCCTAGATATATTTCCTTCGGAATTTAGTGTATGCACTACACAGTATAAGAATTAAAATGCATTTATTGCAAGTTTATGTCACTCAATTTGCAAGCAACTGTTCAGCTGGTAATTCTTTAAATCATAACATCTCTATTTTGTTAAAATGTTCTTAAGGAAGATTGTACGGAAAGAAATTTCGAATTTCTAACTTTCATAGAAATAGTTTTATATGAACGATAATCTTTGCAAGTTTTGTTTTCTTTATCTTTTCATCTCACGAAAATTGCCTTTGTTCATCTACAGGTAAGAGTTTATAAACTTACTACAAGAATTTAGGTAACGCTAATTAAATACTGAACTGCCTAATTTCTCCAATTTGCAATATCCGCTACCGAATGCATTCCCTGTACTGAGCAATTCAGGTGAAATGATGCAGACGATAAAGCCTCAAACAAACTGGAGCTAACACCTTCTTTGATTAAAAGTTAGTTACCTCCTCCTTCCCTTCTCGCTTGCTAAGAGTAGCACTAAATCGAGCTAAGGCTGTGAAATTCCTTCCACGCAGAAGACAAACTTTTGAGTTAGAAAAGAAGTTGTGCGGGAGAGAGCAAGAGAAAAGTGATTTAGCGCTGCGTGATCAACATGCACAATGACTGACTACCTTAGTGGATTATAAAGCAGCAAAGTGTTTATATTTTGTGACACTATCTTCTAGCAACCACCTGAAGATCAATCTCGGTGAAGAGATACCAGCAAACGACAAAAATTTAAATGAGGTAGTAATCATGAAGCCTTCCTTCACAAACCTTATCTTGATATTTGGTGAAGAGGATACCCATTCAAAGAAATGTGGAGTTGAGTAGTCGTGACACTTATGAACGAACTTGGTTTTGGTTCTGGCAGATGGACTAGCACTAGACCATCACATCCCCTTGAAGGAAGTCAGGTCAGTTTGTAACCTGATAACTTCGATCTTTTGTGTCCGTACTCTCTGCAATGAACACGCTGTTTCTCAAGCCCTATCTTCCACCTTGTTATGCTTAATTAAGGGATCATGATTATTAGGTTATTACAAGTTAAGTTACAGAGGCGGCTGTTCGACCTCAGTCCGGCAGGCTGCAAATGTATAAAACGGAGAATGGTGTTCAAATTAAATACATCGACTGAGGTTCTTAGCGGAATATATTGGAAAGAGACGGTCTGTATAGGTCGTAGGTAGTGTGCCCTTGAACGTTCACTCAAAAATAATAATGAGTGCGTGGTACTGTGCAAATTCCTCACGTGTACACATGTAACAGTAACAATTAAACCTATAGATATAATATTGGCTGTGGGTAGCCACAGGGCTTTTATCTATATGGAAGGTGAATTACATTTGGTTAATAATTAAAATTAAGCCTTAATAAATATGAGAAACACGCAATACCATGACTCATTCTTCTTCCGAGTGAATATACACACCTGTGTGTAGCCCTCTCAACCCCATGCACTTGGACTGGCCATGCTGATAAAGTGTTAAATTAAAAACAAAGCAAAATTCGTGGTGCAATAGCTCTCTAAATAGCGATGCGCAGTCTGAGATGGGGTCTCGAGTTTTATCGAGATTTCTCGAGATTAGCGCAGGCACTGCTTCCCGCGAGAAATTTTGAGAGAACTCGAGAGCGCTTTCCCCACATTGTTTGGCGAGAAACGTGTCGTAGGCCCAGAGATAGACAGAGCTGAATGTGAATGTTGTTTGTGCCGAGTATGCAGATAACCAATCACGGGTCTTCTCCATTCCGTAAATACGTGTCAACAAGCGACTAGGGCGTTCATTTTTTTCTACCGAGGTATGTTTTGACGCAATATAACATAATTATAAAGTATACGAATTCTGACATTGTATGCAGCGGTAAGTACACGAATGAGTAGGCTAAGTACAGAAACTTACTCCTACTGTATGTACACCTACCTGGATATTAGAGGCGTACATTATTCGATCTCGAGGTTGGATAAGATACGCCTTACTACATATGCAACCACCATGACGTATGAGTAAAACGCATACTCTAAAATGCCTGAGTTCGCTCCAGTTCTTTTGACAGGCAGGTGTACATCGTTATTAGACCCCACATTCAATATCATTTGACCACTGATTGTGTTTACCAATACTTTGGTGACGAAGGAAATAATTCCCTACAATGTCATAGATCAGGGATTGCGAACCTATGATACGCTTTATTCTACCTCTGCGGCATGCCGCACAACATACTAATATGTTTTAATGTTTTTAACATGTAATAAATATATCGAAAATCGAACAACATTATGCTTTAATAAAGAAGTATGCCAGAATTAATTCTATTGACATATTTTACAAATTTTATTAGGTTAAATCAAAAATATACCTTATTAAAACTTACCTGTTTTTGAAATGTAATTTTAGGTGATGTTTGCAAAATAAAGTCATTAAACACTCAGTCGAATTCATTTATACGTAATGCAATCTAATATCTAAATGAAATAAAATTAGGTGGGTTTCATGAGCATTTTAGAGGAAAATAAGAGAAGGCTCAGTAGAAAGTGAAGAGTAATAAACAAGACATTAATTGACACGCTAGTCGGAAAAGGTTTGCCATCCCTGTTATAGAATATTCGCGTCATAATTAGGTACTTCGGTATATGACGGTGCAAGGTGTAATTGTGTCTAATTGTACGCGACAACTTTAAGACGATGTCCGAAATGCAACGTAAGTCATGGATGTAGGTTATTTTAAAGAGATGCCACATAGCACAGCCCACTGAGTTTTTATTCAAAAGAACTAAAGTAAGTCACCATAACTTCTCCTGGGATGATTCGACACTTTAAAACACATAATATCACTGAAGAGGAATCGTCACAGAGAACACCTCCGGCCTTGTCTGCATCACAAGAAGCTATCCTCTCCACAACAATTGTGAGGTATCCAGGTAGGTGTACTTCACCCATCAGATGAGTCTGATTGGCTGATTTTATTAATTATATTTAATAACGAATAATAATAGTCAGATAGGTCAAAACAACGAGAGCATTAGGATTTTCAAGTAGCCAGCGCATGAGACCAAAGCTTCAATAGAAGCCCACGCTTCCTTTCTTCTCTAAAAATAAATTGTTATCTCCAGAACACCTGCTGTTGCATCAGCTTTGGAAATTACGCAGCAGTAATGGAAAAATACTGGTAATGAGAAAGATAGAAAATCACGGTCATAACTACCTGAATTCTCTTGATTTGGAATAGACCCGTCCATACAGTTGATTAACGTAATGTGTGCTCCAATCAGATCACTGAATTCAAATATTTTCAAAAGTAGCGCGACAAAATTGTATGTAGCTCATTAACAATCCAGGTCAATAATTAATGAAGATTGTGTCACAATAGGATGTCAATATTTACTGAAAAATTCTTGACCAACTTAATGGCTTATTGGAAATGAATTGAAACATTTGCGTACTCAGATATTGGGTAGTAACAAGAGTGGAAAGCCCCTGCCAGTGTGGAGTTTGGCTCGGTGGCGTAGAACGAGATATAGTCTATCTAATGCCAACGATACTGTGAGATAAATTACGAACAGTTCTACGATCACGCTGCATTACGGTGGTAACAAGCAACTATGGAAATTTTGTGTGTAAGGCATTTCATCTTTTGAGTAAATTTTATTTCGGAGCTACTCTAGCGCTGGTCAGTTGGGATTTTTGTGTGTCAAAATTAGTATTCTTCCGCCCATAAGTGCGCCAACCACCCTCGAGAAGCAGTTTTCCGCTTTCAGTCAGCATCCGGAGTGTCATCGTGACCAGACGTGTTTTAGCCTTCGCTCCATCTTCGGGTAAAGTTGCAGTGAGCTAAGTGTATTCACCAATTTATTTAGGTGAAATCAAATTTTATAAGTACAAGCTGTATTGGAAAGTGTTTATTATCATATTATTGAGCTGATTAACATATCAACATATTTTATAATGTTCAATCTATGTATTGTTGAAGTGAGACTTGAAATTGCACAATAGTTACATCACGTATAACATGACTGTAATGTGTTTGCCCCTTAAGAGAAGCTTGATATTCTAATAGGCATGGGACTGTAATTCAGTGGAGAATATCTTTGCCTGCTACTGGGAGCAGTCATTAGGTGGTTAGAACGCACTGCGGGGAAGGACATACTTTCAATCTCTACCAGGAATTTAAGTCGAAGGGGTGCGAAACTCTACACAGCTGTTTTGTAAAAGCACAGGGAGAGCAGATACCGCGAGAGATTTCACTGCACCAGAAGTAAACTTGAACGAGCTCCTAGCACGGTACATCGTGCTTATGTTACCAGGCATTTGAGCACTGTGTAAGCTGTATATATTATAAATGTTTAGTGTTATAACAAGTTGTTTATATCAGTGTTATCATCAAGAGAAAACGTGTGCAAATGTGTTAATACTGGTGATAACTAGTACGTAAGCAAATATGGATACTGGAAGAATGAAGATTGGCATAAATATATCTGTCATGAATCTATAAACCACCATGACCGCTTCGAGTGATGGGTGACGAGAGGTGTTAATGATGTGAGTGCCAATCTCATATTACTTGTAGAATCTAAAGCTTTTCTTTAATAAATTATCTAGATGTAAAAAAGTACGAGTGATTAGTGTAAAAAAAGGGCCCGAGAACACAGCCAGATATTTTGGGTAATTTGTTTCATGATCAGTGTAGCTATTATTATTATTATTATTAATATCATATGTAATATAGGCAGGAAGTACAGTTTTATCCTCTTGTGTCGTCTTAAGTACATTTATTTTTGAGGTTATTAAAATTATCGGCTTTTGTATATTTGCATTATTATTAGTAGCAGTAGTAGTAGTAATTCATATGTAGATGTATTTTATTTGTTAAATGCAGTCGGGGATACCGCGGTATATGAATGAAGAATTTAATTAATGCTGAAACCACATCCATGAGAGTTACTGTCAAAAATTCTGGTTGGCTGACAGTGACGAATATATATTTCTTTTTGGTTGCAGCAAGTACCATAATTAAACAGTTGGGTGGTCAGTACTAGTATTTAATTTCTGTTCGAGTAGTTAAAGTGCTGTTGAGCAAAAGACGCGGTGTTGGGTGACGGCAATAAGTTTGAGATGTTGAAAGGTCCATATATAAGATAATAAAGTGATACACGACGTTATTTGCTAAGGAAAAATAAGAAATATGGTGAACATATTCCGTAGGTTGACTGGGAATAAAGGTATCCAGCGTGACAGCTGAGATGTTAATGAATACAGGCAGATTGGAGTGGAAATGACTTCATATTGAGAAATATAGTGGGAAAATAAACCAGTCAAAGTTAATATATGTTTCGAAAGGATCAAATGACGTTTATACTATTTAACTGTGACACAATATCGCTTATTGAGATAGAAGCTATTATACACGTTTGATTGCAAATTCAATATTATGTTGGCAACAGTGAACACCCAATTGAGTTATTGTGAATGCTTGCTAGGGCTCGATAGTAGGAACTACTTTCGTTGAACACCACGAATGATTATTATTATTATTATTATTGGAGAATATTTTTTTAAATTTTTGCCACGATCCTTATTAACATTATTAGGTGCATTTTTATTACAGTGTCATGGTACTCTATGGTCTATGGACCACAGGAATAATTATTCAGAGTTGTGGTCAATTTTCAGCGAAATATAATCAGTTGGACGCTGGAATAAACCAAAAATTTGGTGTGAGGCTAACGATATGAGGATTTTTCAATGTATATTTTATGTATATATTGAACCATTCTGTTCATTGGGACAATTGTATTAATTTGAGTATTGGATATTGGAATCACACAAGGCCACCCACGAAGCCAGTGTCTTACAGTATATGTCATAAAGGAGTCCAGAAGAAGCGTTCTTGTGTGAAGTGAGCGCGAGCGTCATTATGAGAAATCTCCAGAACTCATTAAAAGGAGTTATGTCCCAAGCCAAGCCTCTTGATGAAGATTGGGGACGCTTCCCAGATCCCGGCAAAACTTATATTAAGAGGGAAGAATGAATTAAATTAATATCTTTGGTTACGGAAGAGTTGCATTGGATTTGAGACAAGAATTGCAACCTGCATAATTTCTTCTTTATTTTGATATGCATTAGGGCTGCATTCATTAATGCATTCGCTAATTAGAGCTCATGATATAATTAATGCGGGAAAACTTCCCGGGCGCGCTAAGATTGCACGCAGTCAAGCGGCTTGATGACGCTATCCGGGATTATAAAATAAGGCCGCCGGGCATATCAGAGTCATTCTTGGACCAAAAGGCTGCTTGAACGAGTCGTCATACTGCGTGTTGGTACTGAGAACAACGCTTTGTCTTCGAGCTACACCTACTACCCGTACTGCTATTTCTGCAAGGAAGTAAGTAATCAACTTGAATATTCAGATGAATTTAAGATTTTACCTGTGAGAATATGCTATGGGGAGATGAGGTACTGCTTATAAGAGACTAATGAACTAGTAGCTTCATATTTCTATGAGGTCAAGGTATTACTGACGAAAGGCTAGAATTAATATTGGCTCAGGTTAGGAATTCTGAAACTATATGTTGTCCGTGTGATAGGGTGAAAGAACAGTGACTGAGAGGAGTGAAGAAACTATTGTGTACCAGGTTAAAACTCTGAACGAGACTTGGTTAATGTGACGTGTGAGACACGATAGTAGTGGAGACCGGCATCGAGTTTGGACAGTCTGTAATATATGAATTTATTTTCAGTTACCCCAGCATCAAGTCAGAACGAGTGTTTGACATCACCATTGCAAGGAAGCCACAACCAGGAGCTGAAGCCAACACGACAACGGGCATCGATCCAGGAACGTTGGGAGCACCTGATCAGCACAACGTCGAAGGGGACACCTTCCAACTACAGAGGGAGCTGTACGAAGACGCAACACAAGAAAGAATGTCTCCAAGTGGTCAACAGTATCTGATGCCAGCCCCGCAGTCTATCATGAGGTGGTAGATTCAGTGGTCCACAGGGAAGGCCGCTCTGTAATGTCATCGATAACATAAGGTCAGAGATTTCCAATTCTGTTTCAAGCATGTCATTTAAATTTAGATAGGAATATGGGGGCCGTCAGTCAGATTAGTTATGGTAGGAAATTTTTCCTTGTAATTTAGAGCTAGGCCTTAAGCTCGAACCCCGTACAGTAAGGTAGAGGTTATTTGTAGAGTCCTTGTTAGCGTGTTCATATTTCACTTTGCTTGTGTTATTTTAATGTATGTGTGATTTTATGGGTCTGATCGAACTCTTGTGGTCATAGGAGGTTAGTCTTACAGATAGGTTTTTTTATATCGCATTTAGTCATTTGTTTCTGCAGACGTAGAGGTGTATAGTTGTGACCAAGACGTAACCAGTAATTCACCCAGATTCACTAATAGAGCGAGCGAGTCCGAATATTTGAGAGATATGAGCCCATGAGGGGCAGAAATAAGATTTGCGATTGATATGAGAGAGCCCAGCGCAGTTGAGAGTATGTATTGGAGAGGCCTAGTATGGCCATGTGTTTATCGCATATTGATTTGTGTCTTTGGCGTATCAAGGTTGAGCCCATGGGAGGCGGAAATAAGATGAGTTATATCGCTGGGGATATTGAGATGAGGGCAGATCGCCCAGGTGTATTTAAAAAAGTACTTTTTAGCAGCCAGGTTACGTGAGGTATTTTGAGAGGCGAGATGTTTTTCTGGCAGTCAGCTGAGCCCATCAATTATGTAGACTGTCGCTGGTGAAGTGGTTACAGGGGTGAGGGTGCTGCGCCGGACGTCACAGTCTTGAGAATTGGTTATTGTCGTCTGCAGTTTGTCAAGTGTGCCAGGGGGGAAGAAACGACCTTCATGTTTTGAAAGCAGGGAGAGATCTTTTTATGTCCTATTTGTTCTACGTTTATTTTAACACTGGCCTGTTCGATATTGACACCCGTGTATATGTTGGGTGTGTCCTTTTCATTTTGTTTGCATAGGTATCTTTGACGCCTTACTCGTCATGGGACTAGGGTTCGTGACCGAGTCAGGTCATTGTACATTTTGTGGTGATTTTTGTTTGCACCGGGGTTCGACGGCGCGAGGCATTGTAAATTTTATGGGAATAACTGTTTATGAGTAGTTAAGCGGATATCCATCTTTCTAAACTTCGTTACTTACACTATTGTAACATGCTTGTTGCAGCACAACGGTTTTCGTGAAGGCAGTGAACTGGTTGTCATCGGCTCAGCGTTATTTTACCCTATCATATTGAAAAGCTCTTTCATTTGTAAATAATTCAATTTTGTGTAATAAATCCCTATTTGTTAAACTTTGAATGCAGCGATGTTTTCTGTTAGATTTAGCGAATTCTTACCTGAGAAGGCACATGTCCTAGTGTTTTATCTTTATGTTGCCCCGTTATCCCCATGTTATCCCTGAGAAGAGCGCTTATCCGGCTGAGTGAAGAGGACTGTGTTCAGGTAAGACTATGTGCACCAGCTCACGTCTGTGAGAGTTCTTTCACTACTGTACTCTGGGTTCGAGACCGGCTTTCGCCTGGCCGGAACTTTAGAGTCCAGTAGGGCACAATATTAACACTAATTTATGCATTAGGTTATTGTTTTTGGCTGTATATCTCGCCTGGTGTACATAGTAGAGTAATTTAGAAGCTATTTTATTTCAAGTGGGAGAGTATATTCTCCCCGAATTAATTTAAGTTAAAGTAGGATAGACACTCGCACACATGGTAAAGCAAAGTTTTAGATTCTCATACAGCAACAACAAAATCCCCTAGCTTGAGTTACATGTTACTGAATTATAAGGTTTAAAATTAACGTTTATTGTACTTTGTAAAGAACATGTTATAAATCATGAATTGCATATGGGAAGTCAGTAACAATTTCATTCAGATCAATGTTATTATTATTATTAATGTCATAAAACCTGTTTTTGGAAAAATGATGTTTACGCTTTTACACAGTGAATCAGTTATTTCGTTGAATTATAATCTATCATGGCAAATATTGTTTTATAAATTGAAATTCAGTAAACTCTATCAATGGAACTTGGTTACCAGTGGCATAAATTGTTGTAATATGAATGTTCTAAAGTACCAGCTACGTACACATAATGGTCTGTAAGGATGGTAGATTAATAGTGACTACATTTCTGTGTCAGGATAAAATGCTATTATGAGTATTATTAGCATTATTATTATTATTATTATTATTATTATTATTATTATTATTATTATTATTATTATTATTAATATTTGTTAATATTATTTTAGTAGCGCACCAGCGTAATTCACAGGTTATTTGGAAGGCCTAATGAGGCATAATATCAATCATTTTAGACAGTCAGTTGTGGATTTAATAAGGAAATAGGGAATTTAATTGTAATTTAATTAATTAAATATTTATATATATATATTTTTATGTAATTTATCAAATGTTTTGTTATCAACAATATTGAATTTGGTTGATAATTATTAGTATTCTTAATGATTTATTCATCGATAGCCACCAAAATATTCATTTAATAAAATTTATTATTATTATTATTATTATTATTATTATTATTATTATTATTATTATTATTATTATTATTATTACAATATTATTATTTCAGTACGTTGCCAATTCATTTGATGATGTGGTGTTGGAAGACTTGGAGCCATAATATAAATGATTTATAATGGTCAGCTACGAAACTAATTAATTAATTAATTTGATTGCAATTTAATTAGTTAAGCATTAACTTTTTTATTTTATTGTAACGTCTAGTATGTCTGTTAGTCAATTTCTTTTTGAATTTGGTGAATTATTAATAGCATTTCTGAACATTGATTTACGGATAGTCGTCGTATTATTTCAGTTTATCTTCTTTCTTGTTTCGTTTCGGCCAACTAAGGACCACGTCATTTCAACTGTTTCCCTTGAGCTTTAATGTTGGTCCAGTACTTCTTCATTCGTATACGGTGTTGCTCCTTTCGTTCTTCCGTCCATGCCTTTCCAGTTTTCATCTTCGGCTTTGGTAGGAAACTCTGATGTTCTTGGAGTATTTTCTTAAGTGGGACACGCTCCTGGATATCTTCAAATGAGATCCCAATCTCCTGCAGATCTTTCTGTACCTCACTGAACCATGCCCCCTTTGCCTTTTTCTCTTGGAGGAAATTGAAAATGCGGTTGGTTAACCGTGTTGAATTCATTCGGGCCATGTGTCCATAAAAAGTAATCCTCCTTTTTCGCATCACATCAGTTATTTTCTCCACATGCGAGTACAACTCCTGGTTGTGCCGTCTCCTAAACTCGCCGTTGTCTTTGACTGGACCTAAGATTTTTCTCAAAATCTTTCTTTCCTTGCCTCCAATTTCTCCATCATGCCTTTTTTGTTCATGGCGAGACATTCCGCAGCATATAGGGCCTCTGGCCGGATAACAGTGCAATAGTGTTTGATTTTTGCATTCAGAGATATAGATCTTTTGTTACAGACATTTTTAGTCAGATGGTAAGCCATTTCCATTTTATTCATGCGTGAAGAAAAGGCTTCTTTTTCGGACAAGTTAGGTTTTATCCATTCATCAAGATACTTAAATTTCTCAACTCGCTTGAATTTTTCCGTGAGTCCCTTATTATGATTATTATTATTATTCTTATTATTATTATTATTATTATTATTATTATTATTATTATTTTATTACATTTTCATTTTGGCTTTCCAAAGTTTAATACAGGCATTTGTGAGACATTTATAAGTTCTTTTAAACAATTTATAATGCATTTCAGTAATATCATTAGTTTTAGTAATTAATTATTATCAACATGTTTATTTATTTACATATCTTAGATATATTTATTATTATCTTATATTAAGTTCGATAGATGACAAATAGTATTCCGACGATTAATTTGAGTTAGCCACAAATAATTTCATTCACATCAGTATTATTATTATTATTATTATTATTATTATTATTATTATTATTATTCATATTATTATTATTATTATTATTGTTATTTTATTGATCCACCTGTTATTTTATATGAACACTACTATTCTGGTAATGTGTACAATTACACTGGTATCTTGGAATTTGATAAACAAATCTGGTAATTAATATTTGATATAAAAATTCAATAATTAATTAAAAATATTTTTTGAAATTAATTAATGAAGTGGTCATGTGTGTTATTAAAATAATTTTTTTTACAGTCTCATAATGTAATGACATGCTATCAATAAAATTTATTTCACATTAATTAACATTTTATAAAATTATCTTCACTTTTCTTGATTTTATCAATAAAATTTTATATACACATTTTAATCAAAATCAGTCTGTGTCGTAATTAACATAGTCAGTAGTTTTCCCAAATGCACTATCCCTATGCATCCCTATTCGACGACGGGGGACTGATCGCGCCTGAGAAGAGGATCTCATACACCTTCGGTAAGTATATTTTTTTAGGGCTGCCGTGGCAACATTTGACATCCAGTCAATACCGAAGGAACTCAAGAAGGGTGCAGTACATCCTATCTACAGTTATTCACAAATTATGCAGGGTTATTTAACTAAGATGTCCACCTCAATTAAGTCGTGAACAGTTCATGATACTGACATTCTGTTTTTACTTTCGTTAATGGTATTAAGGTTATCATAGTTGAACAAACAGTACTTTTCCAGGCTTTTGACAAAATATTTTGGCACGCACGTTTCCACATAAGGCTGATTTACTATCAATCCTACGCTCGTTGTTACTGGAACTTCGCAAAAATCGTAGCACAGGGAAATCGATCTCGAAATACAGATCTGTGACGTGAGTCTCGAGATCCTCGAGAATGAACGGTGCCCATCACTTCCTTTAAGACCTTGGTCTGCCAATACGACTGCTATACAGCCAAATAGGCTGCAAATACTGAGAGACACATGGTCAGCATGTGAATTCCTCAGCCGTTGGCTTCCTTGAGCGGGTTATCTGCCTCTCGTATCAATCAGCTAAATCAGTTGGTCTCACGAGGCTAAGTAAACCCCATTCCAGCTTCCTGAGTTCAGAATTAAAATTCCTAGACCGAGAGGGCAGCCGCCTGGTTTCCATCACATAGCTGTTAGCTGGCATTCGGGAGAGAGTGAGTTACAGTAGACTTCCATTTTAGGTAGCTGTCGGCAGCCCTGAAGATAGTTTTATGTGGTTTCCTATTTTCACACCACTCACGGCCACGGCCTCTTTCTTCCCACTCCTATCCCATCGCCTCTATAAGACATATCTGTGTCGGTGCGACGTAAATCAACTTGTAAAAAAAATAGTCCCTGAACGGGCCAGGAATGGAATCCGGGATATCTGGGTAAACGGCAGACACGCTACTCCTACACATCGGTGCCAGCTTCGTGTTCACCAAACTAATATACTGCTTTTTCACATCACACCGATAAAAACAGATCCTATGGATAGCATTAGGTATCGGTATCATTGCTTCTAAGGAACAGTGTAAAAGTGCCGGCCTCCAGACCCCACGTCAGGTGTTCAAACCCCGAAGACCTAGTCCGATTTTGGGGAGGTCGGAAAGAAAATCTATTCAGCACACAATATCCTACGAATATGGCACGTAAAATTTCTCAAGTGTGACATTTGGTGTTTATCCGAAAATAATTGCTTAAAACTCGGCTGTAGATCACCCATCTGGCGAAGGAAATTTAACAGCCTTTCGTGAGGTGGTAATTATTATTGATTATAAAGACTGATCAATCAGATTATACGTATATTTATTATTACAATGGCTAATGAAAAAAAGTATTGAGTTCGGAGTCCTCGAATTATTTGCTAGTTTGTGAAAAGAGAGGTGGACTCTGAAAGTCGAGAAGATGGAATACTTCCTAGGACATTCAAACCAAATCTTGCCAGAATCAGAAGACATTAATAGTTTACCAATGTTCTCGGCTGTTGACATCCACATCTGAACATAAGCCTCTTCCATTGCCTTTCATATTGACCTCTGCTGGGCAGTGAGAATTCAGGTGCTACCTGCGTGGCGTTGTATGTCGTTCCTCCATCTAGCATGTAGTTTTCCGACACTCTTTCTTGATTTCCGTAGTCTCCACTTTATCACAGACTTGGTTTGTTTCGAGATGTACCTCGCTACGTTACCTGTCCACCCACATTTCAGCCTTGTAAATTGTTCCATCACGCTAGAAATATGTAAACTAGATACCAAAATGTGGAATCATTGTCAGACTCATGTTTGGGTTCCGTCGTCTCTGCTCTCGAATCACAAGTTGTGATTGCTTGTGAACAATTCTGGGCAGTTTAATATCTCAATCTATGAACTTCTGGGGGCTAGATATTTCATTTATTTATTAATGTGTTTATTTATTGATTGATTTATTTATTCTCATTTATTTATTTATTTATTTATTTATTTATTTATTTATTTATTTATTTATTTATTTATTTATTTATTTATTTATTTATTTATTTATTTAATTTATTTATTGATTTATTTATTTATTTATTTATTTATTTATTTATTTATTTATTTATTTATTTATTTATTTATTTATTTATTTACTTATTTATTTATTCATTTATTTATTTATTCATTTATTTATTTAATTAATTAGTTATTTATTTATTGTGCTTCTAGGATATATAACTTCGATAATTAGAAACGCGAATATATATGACGTATACACAGTAATTAATATGTTAATGATACTTAAGCTACACAGCGAGTTTGTCGTGTGGTTACGGTGGCGCAGCTGAGAGCTTGTATTCGGATCAAAATGGGTTCGAACCCCACTGTCGGAAGCCCTGAAGATAGCTTTCCATGGTTCCCCATTTTAACACAGGGCAATTGCTGGGGCTGTGTTTTATTAAAAATCCACGGTCGCTTCCTTTCCACTCCTAGCCCTTCCCTATCAGATTGTCGCCATAAGATGTATCTGCGTCGGTGAGAGGTATCTTACGCTACATAATTATATTTTTTGTACTGAACACTTCAACTTACCGTTCCATAGTTGGTCGTCTGCCACAGCTGCTGCAATAGAACAATATCGAACTCTTAGAACTTGGGGTCGTAGCGGTTATATTTCTGTCACGATATTGACCAAACGATGGGGTTCAGAAGAGAGTCTAACTACTTTAAATGAGGAGCATAATGTGCTTACTAAATTTTATTCAATTATCAGTACAAAACTATGTTTATGACATTCATCGATCAAATCATGGAATTATTTATATATTTAACGCAGTCACAATACATTGCGTCAATGTTGTCTTCTTATTATTATTTAAGATTGCTTCAGAGGAACGTAAAATATCATGAAATTTGTGGACAACAAAACTACAAGAAAAACGAAATAAACCTGAAAATCGGGCACCATTTATCCAAACGATAACTGATAATTAATCCACACGATCCATGGGAAATCCGACCTTCAACAAGTAGAATTCCAGATTTACGTTTAATTAACGTTATCCACCAGTCTGATACCCTACGGATATTGGAACACCCGCCGAATGGACCCTTAATAGAACCAAATTGACTGCCAGTTGCTTTGGATAGCTTGCGCAATATTACTAGGAAGCATGGTGTTCACTAAAAGTTAACAGCAGCATTCACAATTGAAACAAACCTCCACCATGTATTGTCATCTCGTAACACCCTTAATTTACGGACTAATCCCGATGCTGAAACCTGCATCACCCACACAGAGGTTCAGAAGGAACCAACAACAACTTGATCCGAGAGGATCTTACATTACGTCGTTCTGAAGGAACAAAACTGCGAAATGCAGGAAACACATATTCATTATGCATTTAGACGAAATGCCAAACACTGAAGTTAAAGAAAAGTGATAAGTCACTTGAAAATATTCTTATAAAAGCAACGTTCAGGTTATAAACGGTTATGTTAAGTTTAATAAATTTACAAGTCCACACGACAAACAAAATCAAAGGAAATCTTTCCGTTCTCAAATTACGACTAACATTACAAATCTGTCTACCTATGCTTGTCCCAATAAACTAAACTACAAGTAATTGGTAGACCAATGTCTGACCTAATATAAAGTGAAACAACGAAAATTAAAAAAGAAAATGCATTAACAGCTGACGAATCGAAACCGCATTCGTAGCGCAAGTCCTACATAAATCAGCTAAGTGTCCACACACGGCACTATCACAAAATACCAAACATCTGAACGATAAATTATTAAGTCCAGAATTAAAATAAAGAACCTAAAGTTCATTGAACCCGAACGTGCGTGGCAAACAACAGTAATTATCAATCTTCATAAGCTAAGTATCCATGCTGGATAACCCTCACATTTTAGGCCACCATTGGTTCCATGCTATTATGGAAACACCTTCTTGCTAGTAAGGATTATGCCGAAACATGGCCTCAATAGTACTTTGCTAACGACTCTTCGCATTTGCATTCACTACTGCAGACACTAACATCGTTCAAGTCAATTCACAAAATACCTAACCTAAGACTTGACTATATACAGACGACATTCTAATCCTGTCATCGAGCCCACGTAGTGTCTACACATCCTATCAATAAATTCTGTATAACACACGCAGCATCCTAAATCTATCGTTGAGCGGAAACTGGGATATTTACACATCATCAACAATGTCAGGCGAAATCAAAACTTCAAACATAATCGATGATATTTAACTTTAAACCTTGTCGAAACTCTAGCACAATGAAATGAAACTTGCCACAGAATGAACTCAAGTCTAGAAATATGGCTATGGCCATTCCTTCCAATAAAAACGTGAGATTTAAGTTACCAACGCGCGGCTACTTTAACTTATGACTCAAACACAATCTCAACACACGCATTGAAGTTCGGAAGATAAAGTATAAATTCAACACTAGTCTAACTTTACGTAAATTTTGCCAAAACAGTAATCACCACCACTACCACGAAATCCGTAGTGTAATTCAAACATGAGATTTCCAAATGGCTTCAATCTTAACGTTCCAAATCTTTCTTATCCATGAATTTATCCAGTGAAGCAACTTTCCATCGATCTACACAGCCAACCTATCACTTTAATAACGTCCAATATTCTATCCCACAATGTTTCCAATTAAATGATAATTTCGTCTCGTAAACAAATATATAGAATGAAATTTTGTTTAAAATAATTAAATAACACCTCGACCGTGTTTCAGAATGCACTTTGTTCGTGAGGTCATTTATCATCAAATGCACTACGCTGGTTTTACATAGAATCGTCATTTGAATTTAACTACCAAGAGCTACAATTTTCTACACAAATTGGTTACTATGGGAGATTCTCAACTTGAAATCATAATAGGCGTTACAACGCGCTCACTTAGATCTGACCACTATTAAATCAGTCAGCTGTTCCAGATTGCAAACAGGATATCGTATACAGCCTACCTCAGAAATATCACATTTTTAACATACAGCCTGTCTCAAAATTTCTTCTCCATCGACGAACATAGCCTGTCTCGTGGCTACGCGTTCATTACTCATAAAATACAGGCTTCCTCTGCCTTCAACATTCTCATAACTTTTCATTTCCAACCTAAACCACTTATTCCTATCCAAAACTTTTCAAACCCATGTACTCCCATGATGAACAATTTTATAAGAATATTTTCATTTTCCGACCTCAAGGACAAAAAGAACAAACCGTGATATTCTATATCACCGATACACGTTATCACAAAATTTAAGCTTCCCAAAAATAACTATTATCTTTAACGGACCTCAGCAGATTTCGTAAAAATCGCAAAATTCACTCGACATTACTGTTAAATAGATGTTTTAACATAGAAAAAGTTATCCTGATATATATATAATTCGCTAGAGCCATCAAGGACCACGTTAAGTCTTGTTGCATTTGACACTGAACTTGGCCTTCTTTAGAGCCCAAATTTCCCTCATTCTTTGTGAGTGGGCCTGCTTACGCTCCTCTGTCCAAGGGGCACCGTGTCTTCTCTTCGGTTGCTCGTCTCGGTTTAGCCCGTTCGTCAATATTTTCTTGCGGAAGAGATCTCTGTTAAGGGCGTCTTCAGCTGAGATATGTAGCATTTGCAGGTCTTCTTTGGTATTTCTAAACCAGGGAATTTTGGTTTTGGGGTTTGAATCAAAAAAGTGAAAGATTTCTTTAGTTAACATTCTTCCGTCCATTCTTTACAGATGACCGTAAAACCGTGCCCGTCCTTTTCTGATTGTGTCGGTAATTTTCTCTATTTTGCTGTAGACTTCCTTGTTGGATCTCTTTTGATGGATTCCATTTCTGTACTTTGATCCCAAGATTCCTCTCACAATTTTGCGTTCTCTTTTCTCCAGTTCTTCAAGGAGTCCTTTGTTGGCATTTAGAGACAGGGTTTCGGCTGCATATAGAACTACTAGCTTCAGAACTGTTTCATAGTGACGAATCTTAGTGTTTTGGGAAAGGCATTTTTGTTGTAGATTGTGCGGGATGTTTGGTAGGCTATTTCCAGTTTGCGTACTCGCTCCTGAAGTGCTTCTTTGTCCAGTCCATTTTTCATGATGATCTCACCCAGGTATTTGAATTTGTCTACTCGGGTGATGTACCCGTATTTTATATGGAGTTTTGATGGAGCCTCTTTGTTGTTAGTCATTACTTCTGTTTTCTCAAACGATATCTGCAAACCAGTTTGTTCGGCAATTTCCTTTAAAATTTCAACTTGAGCTCTAGCGGTTTCTATGTCGTCTGAGAGAACAGCAATATCATCGGCAAATGCTAAGCAGTCTGTTGCGATCCCCTTGGATTTGGTTCCTATTCTCAATGGACTGTAGTTGGTTTCCTGTAATCTCACCCACCAGGTTCTGATGATCTTTTCAAGAACACAGTTGAAAAGTATCGGGGATAGCCCATCACCTTGTCGGACTCCTGTTTTGATGTCAAAGGAATGCGAGAGACATCCGTGGAACTTCACTTTGGATTTTGTATCGGTCAGGGTGGCTCTAATTAATGTCAGCAGTTTCAAATCAACTCCAAATTCATTTAAGATGTTTAGCAGGACTTCCCGGTCAATGGAGTCGTACGCTTTCTTAAAGTCCACAAAGACGGACACATACTGCTTGGACCTTAGTGTACAATATCTGATGATCGTTTTGAGATTTTGGATCTGTTCAGCTGTTGAGCGACCTTTTCTGAACCCTCCTTGGTATTCACGTATTTGATGTTCGACTTGTGCTTCCAAACGCTCCAGGATGGCAAGTGATAGAATTTTGTAAGTCACGGGTAGCAAAGATATTCCTCTGTAGTTGTTGATGTTCTTCATGCTGCCTTTTTTGTGTAATGGATGGATCAAAGCTATTTTCCAATCTTCGGGTAGGGTCTCCTTGTTCCAAATTTCTTCTATTTGCTTTTGCAAGATATCAAGTGATTCCTCTGGGGCATATTTCCATAGTTCAGCTACTACTGAGTCTTCCCCAGTCGCTTTGTAATTTTTGAGACGGGCAATGAGGCGCTTTATGTCATCTCTGTCGGGTGGTCTGGAATCTGGGTACCTGAGTAAGGGTTCCTTGGTCTCAATGGCGCTTTGCGGTGTAGAGCAATTAAGTAAATTCTTGAAGTAATCTGCCAGAATGCTGCAATTTTCTTCATTTGACGTCGCCAGTGTGCCGTCCTCTCGCTCAAAGCATAGAGATGGTGGTTTATAGCCAGTGATTTTGCGTTTGAAGGCTCTGTAGTACTCTCTGCTTTCATCCTTCCTAAAGTTTTGTTCTATCTTTTCAATGAGAGATTTTTCGTATTTACGTTTCTCAGTTTTGAACACCCTAGCTGCTTGGGCACGTTGGGTTTTGTAGGTTTCCCAATCATTTTCGGATTTCGTAGAATAGTACTGTTTCCACGCATTGAGTCTTTCCTGGAAGACTGATTCGCAGGTACCATTCCACCAGGCATGCTTTTTGCTTCTCTTGATTTCTGCAACGTCTTTGGCGGCCTCAACAAGGAGACTTTTGGCGTTGTTAAAGTCACAGTCATTTGGTCTAGCCTTCTCCTGGAACTCCTCGACCCTTTTCCGAAGTTTATCATTGTCGAAGCGTGTGATCTGTTTGGTTGTCTTCCTTGTGTTTGCGGGAATCAGTTTGAATTTGATAAGAGACATATAATGATCTGAGGCCACATTGATGCCTTTCTTTACCTTGACATTCATAATCTCAGGGCTGTTTCTCCTGGAGACTGCAACATGATCAATTTGGAACTCTCCGAGAGCTTGGACGGGAGAACGCCAAGTCATTTGCTTTCTGGGTAGATGGCGAAAGTGGGTCGACATGACCTGCAGGTTGTGATTTTCGCAAATGGACACCAGTCTTTTGCCGTTGGGATTGGTTCTTTTGTGAGCAGGGTAATTTCCTATAACTTCCTTGTACTTCTGTTCACGACCTAGTTGGGCATTGAAGTCACCCAAAAGAAGCTTGATATGGTGTTTGGGGATTTTGTTTAATTTTTCATCCAGTAGGTCCCAGAAATTATCAACTTCGTCTGGATCAGACTTGTTCTTATCGTTTGTAGGAGCATGTGCGTTAACTAGGGCGTAGGTTTTGTTCGCGCATTTAATTGTGAATATAGACAATCTGTCATTCACAGGTTCAAAATTTGCAACCGATTTAAGGATCTTGGTTCTAACAGCAAACGCGGTTCCAAGCATCACAGCTCCGTTGAGGATTGCTCTTTGCGCTTTGCTCTTGAAAAATCGGTAGCCTTCGGATTCAAGAATCTCTTTATCTGGGTACCTTGTTTCCTGCAGGGCCATTATAGATATCTGATTTTCGTGAAGAGCTTTGGTGAGGGTTTTCAGCTTGCCAGTTTGTGTAAGTGAATTTATGTTGAAAGTTGCTAGAAAGGTTTTAGATTTTGGCCTGAGTTTTTGACTCTTCGGGGTACACCGAGACGCTCCGACTCGTCTCCTGCATGATGTCGAGCCTCCCCCAGAATCCGAACCAGACTCGTGCGCCGTGGCGTTCACGACGAGGGATTTATCCGAAGATTTACCCCCAGGGGTATGTTTCTTGAAATATTGTGCCATCATGCTTTTTGACTTGACTTTGCTTTGGACGGGTACCCATCCTTTTACAACTAGGGTTGTTAGCCCTAGAGGTTGCCTCAAGATGTTTTCTGGCTTCTGGTCATTTACCAGTCTTCGCCGTAACCCTGGCAAGGGACCAGTTTTTTTTTCACGGTGGTATTTTATTTCCCTACTACCCTCTGACTCTGCTGGCGGCAGAGCCAGCGAGCTTCCCTAATTCCAATGGGACGCGCCCGATGGAGGTAACTGGTAAATCCCCACACGGGTATTATTATTATTATTATTATTATTATTATCATTATTTCAATTAATTTTCTGAACTTACATGATCTTTGAATTTATCATGTTCACCACGACTATATTATCGTTATCATTTTCATAACTTTTAGCAGCTTGGACAATATTTCAGAAATTCTTAGCACAATATTTAAACTTAACATGTGATCGTTTCTTAGCGTGATTTTAAACCCATTTAAGAGTTTCGCCCGCCGACAAGAACAATAAACACTTCGCCTGAACATTTTTAAATACTTATTCGGCACACGCAATAATAGATTTAGTTGGGGCAAGCAAATTACAAGCTAACTACAACATTAATACAATATAGACAGACTTGTTAATGGAGTCATCTCGGAGTCCTGGTTATATGATAGCCAGCTTGTCTCAGATTCAGCCACACATGACTGGAGAATACATTACCTTCTTATACATTACTTACAATTACACAAATTTTACACTCGCTATTAATTGAAAACACAAATTACGCGCCATTCTCGCTCGTTATCACGCGAACTTATTTTCCCTCTGCTGGATAGCAACGAACTGTTGGCGATGACTACCTCTCTCACACTTCACCCTACTTAGACCAGGTGTTCAAGAGATATAAGACTCGAACTTATCTCTGGCTAGCCTCCAAGCTTCCTTCATTGATTTCCAACACACAGTAGCAAAAATAATGAAAGTCAGCTACGTATTTTAGTTAAATATCAATTCCTTCACGGTTTTCGTCGGCGGAAGTTCAGGAATGCTTATATCAATTCCACTCAGTATTCTAACTCGGACCAACTACATGAATACATACCAAAAATTATTCTGTGGAAACAATTACCGAACTTCTTCTCGGAGACACGAGCCGCGAGTTCCTCCGTCCGAATTTTCAAAGAGAGTGTGTGAATGTTAATCGGGGTCTGTTTATAAGATCTGGGATGACGCTACTCCGGTCATGAAGTCTTGTGGTGCAATCCTATAATTTCATAACCGCTGGACCAATCTTCCTGATATTCACTCCAAAACTTCATCCATAATTCCAATTCACAATGGTGTTGTTTTCATATTTTTCCCATACTTTCAACGGGCGTAATTAATTAATTTCATGGATACGACTTCGCGGGCTTTTTGACGGTTTGACCTTGGCACCAGTTGTTAATCTGCCTATACAGACACCAACTTTTCTCCAGGCTTAATTACATTCATTTTCACCCTGTGGATTCTATCTTCATTTAATATTTATTACTAATTTCAATTATTTATTCCTGGAATAACTATGTTGCCAAAATCTCCCGTTGTGAAGGTTTTCTATAGATTGTTAATTAGTCAGTACTCGAAATTAGCCGATGTATCCCGGCATTTTACGAGCGGATGGCTCGCTTGCTGCGGTGAGTTCGGTCCCACGGTCTTGAAGGGTGAGATATTCTCGCAATAAAAACATGGCTGCACCAGAAGTTATTTGTAGCTGCAATATTTTTCTGCAACGTTTATCAACGTAGAATTATGGGTTCAGTACTTACAACTAGACTGACATGGTCAACCGACATTGGTGATAGTGACGTTTAATTTAATGGATGTAATAATGCACATTCCTTAACTGTAATTTTAACCTGTGCATGTCATTGCTACAGGAACTGACAATGCATAAAACACAGAAAAATATACGGGGTGAAACACTCGCCCCCATTTACTCATAGTTTACAGTCTAACGTGTAAACATCTCTCCTGTCCTCGGATAATGTTTCCTGTGCAGGTAAATGGCTCAAAATACCAGTATTCATTACTCAGAAACTGTTAAGGTATTAACAGTAGCAAACGACTTCTCCGAGGTCCCGGGTGTAAAGGCCGATGTTGTGTCATATGTTCGGAGCTTGAAATCCGGTGATGGAGGATTATTTCTATACCTTTACTTCAATCCTATTTAAGCCGCAATAATCAAGACCAATGCTAATTTTGATCGTCCGCCTCTGTAGTGTAGTGGTTAGTATGGTTAGCTGCCAATCCCGTAAGCCCGTATTCGATTCCCGGCTATGTCACAAAATTTGAAAAGTGGCACGAGAGCTGGAAAGTGTCCACTCAGAGTGAGGAGGTCAACTGAGCAGAGGGGGTTCGATTCCCATCTCAGCCATCCTCGAAGTAGTTTTTCGTTGTATCCTACTTCTGCTCCAGGTAAATGCCGGGATGGTAACTAACTAAACGCCATAGCTGCTCTCTTCCCTCTTCCTTGTCTATCCCCTCTGATCTTCCCATCCCCCAACAAGGTCTCTGTTCAGCATAGCAGGTGAGGCCGCCTGGGCGAGGTACTGGTCCTCTTTAGGAGTTGTATCCTGCCGACACAAAATGTCATGCTCCAGGATACTGTCCTTTAGGCGGTAGAGGTGGAATCCCTCGCTGAGTTCGAGTTCGAGGGAAAAACCAACATCTGGAGGGTAAAAGAATTAAGAAAGAAAGGAATAAGATAGGTGATTTTGATCACACTTCACATTCGGCGTACATAAATGAATAAGTTCCAATTCAATATGGACCGTACACACGCCGGTTGATGTTCAGGACATATGCTTGTAGCCCATTAGCTGGTGTACAGGCTGTTCTCGATTGTAAAGTGGGAGAAAAAATATCCAAAACCGTGAAAAAGAATGTAGAATACGGAAATTTTGGCAATAAGTTGGTCGAGGTATCATCTTAAATTGATTAATTGTACAATACTACAGGTTAATATCCGTACGAGAAAAGCCATCGCAAATGTGCCAGGCCGGTCCATTAATAACCGGTGCAGTCGCCTAACTGTTAAATACAGACATACAAACGTGAATGCATTGCCTCGGACAGGAGCCGGATGTCAGCTTGTGGGATGGAGTCCCATGCCTGTTTTACTTGGGACGGTTAATGCCGATTGTGGATGACGCTGGAGTTGTCGTCCAAATGCGTGTTCGATTGGGGACAGATCGGTAGATCGAGCAGGTCAAGTTCGATACTCTGTAGAGCGCGCTGGGTTACAACATTGGCTTGGGGGCGTACATTATCCTGTTGTAAAACTCCCCCGAGAATGCTGTTTATGAGTGGCAGCACAACAGGTCGAATCATCAGCCGGACGTACACATCTGCAGTCAGGGTGCGTGGGAAAACCACGAGAATGCAACTGCTGTCATAGGAAATTGCTCGCCGGACCAGAACTCCTGGTATTGGTCCAGTATATCGACGCCGCAGACAGATGGAATGCACCAAAGCAGAGGCGGCTTTCATCGGAAAACAAAACGGACCTCCACTCCATCCTCCAATGAGCTCTCGCTTGACACCATTGAAATGTCAGGCGGCGGTAGTTTGGGGTAAGTGGAATGGACGCCGCAGGGCGTCAGGCTCGAAGTTTTATTTCAAGTAACCGATTTCAAATAGTTAGTTGCGTCACCGTGGTGCCAGCTGCCGCTCGAATTGCTGCTGGAGACTGAGTCCGCTGCGCCACAGCCGTACGCTGATTACGGCGGTCTTGCCTCCCGGTGGTGCCACGGGAACATCTGGAGCCCGGTCTTCTTGCAAGCGTACCTTCTCGTGACCACTGCTGCCAGCACGCATGCACAGTAGAGACATTCCTGCCAGGTTATTAGCAATGGCGCGAAAGGAAAATCCACCTTCACGTAGCCCTACTATACGGTCTCGTTCAACCACAGTGAGCTCTTGATACTGGCCTCCTCTTCGTCGTAAAGGCATTCTTGACCCACTCACAGTCACTCCATCCAATCTCAGAGGTAACTAAAGCTCTCGCACAGTACAGCCCGTATTTAAAGATAAGTTAATGTGCAACGTCATGGGGCCACGCTAATGCGATTTGCGGGACATTTGAATTACCGTCATCTTTCAGACGTATAAAAATGCCTACCAACGTTCGTTAATCTAGCACAACCCCTTCTTAATGTTTGGATATATTTTCCCGTCGGTGTATTGTGCACCGCTTCGTCGTTACCTCCTGACATCACAGCTATATCCCGAATAAGTCCATTCCAAAGGATGTCGTTTCATGCAGCCATCTTTCAACCCTACAAAACGTATCCAAAACCGGTAGTCCTCACACAGGAAACCGTTCTTGGTATTAACATCGTGCTTCTCATGCATTTCGTCTTGCTTTTCCGTATAGTAGTACCATATTCATGTACTAATCACCTTATACATAGTGGTTTCCTGTGCAAGGACTGTGACTCGAATGTATAGACCGTATTCTAGCTCTCTTCCATCCCTGATGAGCTGAAAACATTCGATGTGTAAGTACGACCTTAAATTAGAAGCACAATTAAAATATAGTATATAGACTGATTTGACTTGCTGCAACGACTGCAGTGTGTTCAATAATGTCCTTCTTAATCCCCCGTAGTTATAACAATTCCACATGAATGGAGTATGTACCTACAACTTGATTGAATGATTCCAGCATTTTGCTGACAACGGTATAAGCAATGCGTTTGTCCGTAGTAAATATTTATTATAACTTTACTATGAAGATATCTGGGACGTCAAGAATGCCAAATCATCATATAGGATGCCTACCTGAGTACAAAATAAAAATAAAGAAAGTCACAGATGAAGGAAAGTTTCTTGAACCATCACTGCTGCGAGATGCCAGGAGTCTACCCTGCATAATTCCACTCAGTTACACGAAGCGTATAGCTTTACGCATTGCTACACTACTGCACCTGTCCAGGGCTCCAGTGCATAACAATGTACATTAATCGGCTTGTGAAGTGGCTGTAAGGATTTATTTGACGAGACCCTCGGACGGACCCTGGAATCGAAGCCCATCACCACTACCTGAGTCTTTCCTCGGCTTGCTCAGAGCTTGGGTGCATGGTCTGTCCGGAAAGGGGCTTAAACTATTTAATTCTAAGTAGAGGGAAACAGTCTCGGACATCAAAGGAATACGAACACATTACTAATGAGAAGGAACACCGTCTATTTTGCAGAAACACGTTTAATTAACTAAGGAAAACACTTGAAATTGCATTACATGCAGATATGCTGAGATATTTATTAATACACTACACTAATTCATAATCAGGTCTGAGCTTGAATGTCCTTTTCTGTCTTTTTCTCAGACCGGCATTTGTCATTTCATAACCTTCAAATCATTAAACACACCGAAAAGGGCGTCCCCTTTGAATTACCTAACACACGAAGATCTTATTATATTAAGCATTTTACACATATGTTATTTACAAGGGCATATCTTCTTTACGGCATGAGTTGTATCACTCAAGTTAATCATATCATGTTAATTGAGGGTCGTTGAAATTATCGAGCACAGTTTTTTTAATACATGACAGCTATGTCACGTTCTCTGTATTAATAACCTCGTCTGATTTATCATACGGAGTATTAACTCCTTATAACACCTGCTTCATAGGGGATTCCTTTACACTAATATAACACGTGACATTTCACTGCAACGATGTCCCTAAAAAAAGAAAGGAAAAACGATACATGTAATAACTCGACAACCAATATCTTACATTATATGACATATAAGAGCATTCACTTGAAGAAGTAATATAATATTCTGCACTCCACTTCCATGGAAAGTACAGAATCTGGCATGTTCCATCTCATCTGTCTCGGGTGAGCCACGATCCTCGCCAGAATCTGGGCTCACACCCGGGACTTCGGCGTGTGAGGGTATATCAACCTGGAAACCCTATAACGGTTCTTATTTTTAATTAAAGAAAATACCAACGATGGAAGAATTTTATTCATTTGTCACATCTGAGATATGTACGACGATGTCAATTTCTTGATTTATACATGTCTCCGTTCTACTAGGATAAGAGAAGAACGGGCTAAATGTGCCTCCCTTCTCACAGTGGTGAACGAACCTTGTTCGGGGTCTAGCTTCCCCCATCCCCCTCATAAACTGTCAAGCGGGTCGACTGCGGACATTCGCTTGTTCCTTTTTTTTCTGGCAGCACGAGGCTCCAGCCTCTACTTGCCGATTCTTAAATATCCACATCATCGTAAAGACATTCATTCTCTTCAACACACTAACGCCCTCAGCGTAGCATCAAATATTAGCCTACCTTTGGCTTCAATTATTTTATTCACGAGGCGGCATTCTACCTCGCCATACATATACATTCAATAGGGGAATTTACATATTTACTCACCACCGTATATTCAAGTTTACCAGCCTACCAATCAAATACTGTCTTCTCACTCCTCATATCCCGGAGACACGCATATTTAATGAGAGGACTCTAACCTTCAGTATAAAGAAAATTCACAGTTAATCGCGATCTACATAATTCAAGTATACCCTCACAGTCGGCCTTATGTTGTCTTGGAGTCTGCAGTCTTAAATCTATACGGGAGGGCTCCCTACCGCTCTGTGACGTGCGATCAAGAAATCAATAATCGGAAATTTTGTGATGAAAAACAACATTCAGACTTAACCTTGGACGATCAGATCATATTACGAAATTTCATTCCCTTTCTTTTACGTCACGTCACCTGTAAATTATACTAGGGCCTTATTAACTACCATGCACTAAATTCCCTAATTAATGAAGTTAGTGGCTCAAACCACGAAGAAAAATCCCACAAGAAAACCTTACAAATTATAATCCCAGAAACTTGTGTTATACTCAACTAATATTCAAAGTATTTACATGCAAATGATTTTACTTCCCTACTTGTGACTAGCTGTCAAGGTAAAAGGGTTAAAATGTACTCATCACTCAGACGCAGTCAGCTTTCCTCAGGGAGTACATCCATCAGCTTAGGCTATCATCGCGGCGCCTTCACTTGCGTAGACATCCAAAGTCATCATGTGCCAGTTCGCCTGCATGCTGATTGGATCCTCGGATGGCGTCGGAAGGTCCAGAGTATACCTGATGTGTTGGAGTGACTATACAGCGACCCGCTCACCAGCCCTGAAGTTGTCAGAGGTCAAATATGCAATGAGGAAGGACTAATTTGTTATAAATGCACTAATTGTGTCATGCATTATAACTTTATCATGGCTAAGGGTACTCATATATTCAAGTATCCTAGCCCTAAATAGTTAATCTGCCCTGCAGCTCGACACCGTTCCCTTCCTTTGCATACACTAGTTCTCCACAAACAGTTTAATTTAGGAGCACCACGCACTAGACGGGTGCACTCACAAGATGCGAATATACGTATTTATATATTTTTATCGGTCATCAATCGACCCACTCCACTTCACTAACCATTAATACGATGTACAACTCACTGCGTTAGAGAGAATACGGATGGACACTGCCCGGTCTATAAACCGATGGCTGATAAACCAGTCATGTTATCGTTGGTTCGAGCCTCACTGTAACACTGTGATCGAACTATCTCTTTATTGGACTACTTCCTTTATTTAACCTCGTTTATACATATCTCGTATAATGCGACACAGTCCACTGTATTCACTTAGATCAGTTCCGTAACTATGCACGTAATAATTTAATTCAACCGATCACCTCTTTCACCATCCCACGCCTCTCTGACACATAATCACTGTAAAATTCCGTTCACATCCAGATCATAGCAAGCTGCATTGAGGAGTTAATGAATATTTAGCACGCAACGCACCATCACTCACTGAATATTACCATTTACCACTACATAACATTGTTCTATAAGGAATCCTCACACTGTAAAGCACTGAATCTTCATACTGACTGTTCACTAACGAATAGACCTGTTGATTAGACCGAATGCACAGAATATACTGTAATATACTGCCTTCTTGCCTCTCGCCTATATAGTGGAAAGACTTATTTACTGGAGGGGGAATCAATCCACGCCCCCTTGTCACACATCGCTCCGCTGGCAGGTGTATTTACACTTTGAATTTAGTATCAAATTAAAGCCTGTACATCCCGCTTTCCACTGATCAATTTTCGTTTCGAATCCTTCACGGGTTTGACTGTAATCATCAAAGCGTCAGTATCAATTCCCAGTAGGTGGAGCCTGACCCCGGGGATTTTTTTTTAGTTTTCCTGGTCCTGTCAGAGCCGGGCATCTGGTTTTACTCACTTCAAGATATTCACGACCTGCGCACTTCCCATTATTCTTATTATGTAGAATGGTTCTCTGGATGATAAATCCACATACAATCTCCTCATTCATCGAAGCTATAACTCGAAATTATCTATCAAGTATTTCCGAATTATTAATACTAATACCCTCGAAACAGTTGACAGCTACACATTGGTGCCACTATATATTTAGGGGAATACATGGGGTGATATCGTCTCGTGTGTTGAGACTACTTCTTTGAGGCTGTTTCGTGACCTCACTTCTTAGTCATGTGACATCTTGCTAGCTCCAGCTCTCTCGCTCAGAGAAAGACCAAACTCCACTTACAGGCGCTTGTACTTCCTGTTTTCCCAATTGCGCGCAATGAGAGGAGGGGCTCGCGACTCTACGGGCGGGCGGCTCGAGTCCCGGAACCGTCAAGAATATCCTCGTTTGGCGGCTATTTACCGTATAACGGAGCGGAAAACGGCATATTCTCTATACAGGATGTCTCTATATAAATATGACGAGGTCATGAACGGCCACACTACAGTATATTCAGCGAGAAAGTGGCCGTGCGGTTTTGGTCACGTGTCATCAGCCGTGAAGATGGTTTACCGTAGTTTCTCACTTTCACACCAGGCAAATGCTGGATCTACACTTTATTAAGGCAACAGACGCTTCCTTACAACTCTTAGCCCTTTCCTATCCCATCCTCGACTCGGTGTGACATAAAACCAATTGTAAAAAACAAACGTAACTCTATATTTACTCGTAGACCGAAGTTCTCACTGTGAATTTTTATGTGGCTTTGTTTAAAAGACATTGTTGCCTCTTTTCTCAAATAACAGGCGCAGTTGCTACATCCACTATATCATTCAGAACCTATAACTATAATTTAATTTACAAAGTTGCAAGGTAAATTTAAAATATTTAAAAGTATAGAAAAATATGTCAATATATGTCAATTATATTTTTAAGGCTTTTAGCAGCGGTGAGTGTTCATAATTGGAACAGAAGTTTAACTAATCTCTTCATTGCACCATGGTGAGAATTATTTCTTTATATATATATGTGTCCGTCCATTCAATGAATTAACAGCGGTTTAATTAGAATGAATGTCTACCAATTTTAAGAGTGGCTCATTAAAACATTCAAATGATGATTCAGCCCAAACAAAATGCATGATATCTCTATTCAGAGAAGTATGAGTTTCAAATGAGTATTCACAACCAGAATAAATTGCCATCCCGTAAAAAAACAGCTTAAAGGAAATGTAATGAGGATACAGGTGAAAAAGATTCACCAAGCTGAAATTTCTCGGACATTTATAGAATTATACACTCACGGGAGAATATAAATGAATATGTGCAAGCTTTTAATTCGAGTTTTTTTTTTTTTTTTTGTAAATATAAAGTTATTTTCCCAAGGTCAAGCGTTTTATTGGGCTTGAATATGTCACCTCCACAAAGGGTTAACTTGTATGCCATCCTTATATCAGCTAAACTCAAGCTATTGAAATTCTTCTTAAATTGTCTACTATATTTCTGAGAATTTTTAGAGGTTTGAGTGTATAAAACATAATATTTTTATGTTAACCCTCTACTGCACGAATTATGTTTAGTTTCTGTTTCGTGGAGAAATTCTAAAGATTAAAAGCGCCGTGGAACTACCACTGTCCACAATCGGCATCCATTTACGCAGATGAAAAGTTATATCGTCGCGGCCTGGACAAAACCTCCTATGTGAAATATTTAGCTTAGAACTTTGGCCTGTAAGGTTATGTCATCTAAGGTGCAATATTGTGTGAATGTTGTCAAGGCATTCTCGCTCTTCATGATGTAAGTGCTGCGGGTCAGTATATCTCCAAAAATATTATCACATAGGAGGTTTTGTCCCGGCAACGACGATATGTTGCCTGATGGCAACACTAGGCATAGAGCAGGGCCTCCTACGGTGCATGCGCCCGTGCACTGCACGACGCAAGGTGCAGGAGACGACTTCACTAGGTTGACCAGAGAACAAACCCCCACTCTTCTTTCCCTACATTTATCTCACCCGTTCGGCCTGTCTTCGCCTTCTTCACCCTCCCCGCTGATTCTCCCCTCCCTGCGAAATGTTTATGTGCAGTGAGCGGAGACACTCTGTTGTATGGGACAATGTTACCGGTATTAAGAAATTCTTCTTTCATTTTGGTTTGAGCAGCTGTTCTTTTCCTTTTTCTTTGCAATTAGGCTATATCAGTAATGTCTGAAACAAGGGATCGGCTGACAGCAATTTTGAGAGCGTTCTTTGAATTACAGTCTGAAATACTTGTACTTGTAGTTTTCGTACAAGTCGAAACAGAAAAAACCTTTCACATATGCATGTGGAACCAACATAGAAATAATCTTAGCTGTTTCTCGATGCAGCTTACGAAATCTTCCTTCGACAAATTCTCGTAGAATTCGAGCAACAGACGGCTGAGGCGCAGGCCTTCTGGCCCCAATTTGGCAGGTTCGATCCTAGCTCAGTGCGATGGTATTTGAAGGTGCTCAAATACGTCAGCCTCGTGTCGGTAGATTTATTGGAACGTAAAAGAACTCCTGCGGGACTAAATTCCGGCACCTCGGCGTCTCCGAAAACCGTCAAAGTAGTTAGTGGGACGTAAAGCCAACAACATTATTAGAATTTGAGCAAAGCCTTTGTATTGATCAAAATTGATATGTTTTATGATCACGTGATTATTGTCGCACAGATTAAGCATTTGACTTTATCGTCACGATTGAGAAAAAATATGAAAGTTAGCAGTTCGACTGAAATGAACTTCCGGATGTCTTTGCTTTCTTCGAAACAGATTGCTCCATTATTATGTTGTTGTCTTGCACTTATCTATTTCACAAACCATCTATCACCGAACGCTTCGTCTCTCTCAGCGTACTACACCATCCGAGTCAGGCTGAGTTGAGACGCGTCGGACCGATCCACACAGTGCACGGATTCTCTGCGCCTCGGTTTACACGCGTGAGATTTTGGGCGTTTGAGAGGCCCTGTAGTGGAGGGTTAAAATGCCTTGGAATTTAGTGTGTGTTGAATATTTTTATTTATATTTCAAGGCAACTTAAAATACTGTGCTATGTTTTCTTTAACATATGCAATCTAAATCTATATTTATAAAATAACATGTCCTGACTGACTGACTGACTGACTGACTGACTGACTCATTATCGCCGAGCCAAAACTACTGGACATAAAGTAATGCAATTTTGAGGATGCATTTATGTTACAATGTAGGTGCTCGCTAAGGGAGGATTTTTTTATCTTCCGTCGCTAAGGGGGTGAAAACAGGGGGTGAATTTTTAAAATGAGTGTATCAATATCTCTAAAATTTTTACAGTTTAAAGACGTGAAATATGGTATTTGGAATCTACTTTAAAAATAAGGAAACAAGTATTTTTTGTTTTGGTAAAATCCCTTTAAGGGGTGTGAGAAAAGGTGAAAAGTGTGTTGAATACCTTTCATGAGGATACTTATATTTCACAGACTGAGAATGTGACAGTCTTGAAAATTGATATTTGAAATCTTCTCTAAAAACAAGGAAATACGTATTTTATTTGTTTTTGGAAAATATTCCTTAGAAGGGGTAAACAGGAGTGATAAAGGGGCGGAATTTTTTAATTGAGAATATCTACAATATATCTCAAAAACTTAACATATTACAGACTTGAAAATTGGCATTTTAATCTATTTTAAAAGTAAAGTGACATATATTTTTTTGTTTCCGAGAAAACACATAGGTGTGGGGGAGGGGTAAAATGACGGAAGATGTATTGAATTATTTTTATTAGGATGCTGGTATCTCCAAACCTGAAGACATCACAGACCAGAACCTTGGTATTTAGAATATCCTTTAAAAATAAAGAAATACGTACTTTTTTTCGGAAAAACACTTAAGGGGTGGGGTAAAAATGACTGAAAGAGGGGTTGAATTACTTTATTAGGATACTGGTGTCTCCAAACCTGAATATAGTACAGATGTAATAATTGCTCTTTGGAATCTCCTTTTAAAACAAAGAAACACGATTTTTTGTTCTCTGAAAATTCACTTAAGGGAGCTGTAAAAAGGACTGAAAAATGGGTTGAACTCTTTTTATGAGGATACTTATTCTCAAAAACTGAAAATATTACAGACATGAAAATTTGTATTTGGAATCTTGTTTAAAAATGAAGAATCACGTATTCTTTCGTTTTCGGAACATCCTCTTAAGAGGATGGGGTGGGCGGAAAGAACTGAAGAATGTGTTGTATTATTTTTATGAGGATACATATATATCAAATACTGAAGATGTTACAGGCGTGAAAATCGGTATTTGGAATCTCCTGTAAAATAAAGGTATACGCATAATTTGTTTTCTGAAAATCCACTTAAGGGGAAGTGTTAAAGGGCGTGATTTTTAAAATGAGCATGTCTACAGTATATCTAAAAAACTTACCACATATTACAGACGTGAAAATCGGTATTAATCTCTTTTAAAAATAAATTAACACGTATTCCTTGTTTCCGTAAAACACTTAAGGGGTGGGGGTGTAAATAGGACTTAAGGGGGTTGAATTCTTTTTATGAGGATACATATATATCAGAAACTGAAGATGATACAGACATAAACATTTGTATTTGTAATCGCCTTTATTGATAAAGGAAGACGTATTGTTTTATTTTCACAAAATCCAATAAGGGTGCGGAATAAATTAATTGAAAAATGAGTTGAATCCTTTATTTGAGGATCCTTATATCTCGAAAACGAGGGATGTAACGGAAGAGAAAATTGGAATTTGAAATCTCCTCCTAAAAATAAAGTCTCGCGTATTTTGTGGCGGTGGGTGGGGCGTCGAATCAACGTAACGGGGTGTAAGAGGATTTCAATTATTTTTATGAGGATACAAATAAGAAGTGGACTTAAAACAATACACCCCTAAGGGGGTTTTGACTGAGGGTGAGGAATAATGACAGAAATATGAATTTATATGAAAGCGTTTGAATTATGTTAACATTTCAAATGATATCCTAGGTGTTCAATAACAGAAGGTTTGAAACAAATTTAACCGCTCAGAGAGTTAAATGGGGTTATTATCCGAAAACAAATGTATCCATTCCTTTTCCGAAACGGTTTGAAGTATGAAGACAAAATGCCAATTCCAATTCCTAGGTGTGAAATAGGAAATATGTTTTAATGGTCCAACCCTAAAGTCTTAAATGAGGTTAGCTCCGTAAACTAAATGATTCATCCCTCCAAAACCGCTTGACGTACAAAGTTGTAAATTTACGAGAAAGGTGTTCTTTTATGTCCTAGATGTAAAATATCGTATACTTCAAAATATTTCTCCTCTAAGAGGTTTAGATGGTGGTTGACTCTCAAAAACAAAATATTCATTCTTCCGGAACCGTTTCAGGCACTAACTTATATTTTTAATGAAGGCTGGTATTCTATATCCTAGATGTTAATAAACATTTAAAAGCATTCACCCCTTATAAAAGTATTCATTCCCCCATTACCGTTCGACGTAATAATTCAAAATTTCACAGGTTGGTCACTTTTACATCCCAAATTTTGTACAAGATAGGATTTAAAACATTCAGATTATTCCGAATGGGGTTCAAATGAGTGTTAGATGAGATAATAAATAATAATTTCCCCAAAACCATTTGACGTACGAACTGAGGAAGTATTTTATAGGCTTAGCTGATAGTGGGCTCTCCAAAATGTAAAAGTTTGAATAATAATTTTCATTTTAAAACCGTAGCGAAGCACAGGTATCTTGCTAGTATATATGTATAATAACTTGTCCTGACTGACTGACAGCTTCATCATCACCGAGCCAAAATTACTAGACATAAAGAAATAAAATTTTGTGGATACATTTGTATTTCAATGTAAGTACTCACTAAGGGAGGATTTTTGTATATTCCATCGCTAAGGGGGTGAAAGGGGGGGGGTGAAATTTTAAAATCAATGTACCTATATCTCGAAAACTGAACCGTTTGAAGACATGAACATTGGTATTTGGAGCATCCTTTAAAAATAAACACGTATTTTTGTTTCCGGAAAATCCTGTTAAGTGGGGTGAAAAGGTCAAAAGTTTTGAATGACTTTAATGTGGATATTTATATCTCGAAAACTGAGGATGTTACAGTCACGAAAATTGGTATTTGGAATCTCCTTTAAAAATAAGAAACACGTATTTTTTTGCCTTTGGAAAAAATCTTAGGGGGTGGTGAACAGGAGTGATAAAAGGGGTAGGTGAATTCTTAAAATAAATACGGTACATCTCAAAAACGTAACATGTTACAGGCGTAAAAATTGGGAATCTCCTGTAAAAGTAAAAGAACACGCATAATTTGTCTCCTGAAAATCCAAGTGTTAAAAGGGGTACATATGTATAATGAGCATATATACAGTATACATCAAAAACTTTAAAAAGTTAAAAAATAACGCGTATTTGTTTGTCTTCGGAAACAATACTTCAGTGGCGGGGAGGGGGTGTAAAACGGACTGAGAAAGGGGTTGAATTATTTTTATATGGATACTTACTTCTCAAAAACTGAAGATTTTACAGATATGAAAATGGTATTTGGATTCCCCTTTAAAAATAAACACGTATTTTTTGTTTCCGGATAAAGCACTTAAGGATGTGGGGTAGGTGAAGAGAAGAGAACGTAGTTGAATTAGTTTATGGGGATACTTATTCTCAAAAACTGAAAATGTTACAGACATGAAAATTTGTATTTGGAATCTTCTTTAAAAATGAAGAATCACGTATTCTTTTGATTTCGGAACATCCACTTAAGAGGATAGGGTGGGTGGAAAGAACTGAAGGAAGTATTGTATTCCTTATATGAGGATACATATAAATCAAATACTGAAGATGTTACAGGCGTGAAAATTGGTATTTGGAATCTCTATTAAAAATAAGGAAACACGTACTTTTTTGTTTCCGGAAATATCCCCTTAAGGGGATAAAATGGTTGAATATCTTCTTGAGGATACTTATATCTCAAAAACTGAAGATGTTGCAGTCATAAAAAGTTTTATTTTGGATCTCCTTTAAAAATAAAGGAACACGTATTTTTTTGTCTTTCATTTTTTGAAAACCTACTTAAAGGGGAAGGCTTGAACAGGACTAATAAAGGGGGTGCATTTTTAAGATGAGAATCTTATCTCAAAAACGTAACATGTTACAGACGTGAAAATTTGCATTCTTAATCTCTTTTCTTCCGATAAATCATATGTTGGCGGGGGTGGTGGTGGTGGTGGTGGTGGTGGTGGTGCTGATTATTGTTTTAAGAGGAAGTACAATTAGGCAACCATCCTCTATATAACACTAATCAGAGAGAAAAATGGAAGGGATCCGACACTTCGAAGAATGAAGGTATCGGCCAAAGGAAGACAAGGGCCACGAAGGGCGTGAAAATGAAAGACTCCCTACCCCTCGCAAACCTAATAACGTCGGGGTCGGAAAAGAACAAGGGTTGACCAAGGGAGGTCGGATAGGATAGATAAAAGTGAGGAGCCTGGCACAAGTAAGTGGAAGCAATGCCAGGACCCAGCTAAGGGCCCCGTGGTCGCCAACCCACGCTCCAAAGTTCAGAGCCCCTGAGGCCCCTTTTAGTCGCCTCTTACGACAGGCAGGGGATACCGTGGGTGTTATTCTACCGCCCCCACCCACAGGGAGTATGTTGGCGAGGGGGGGTTGAGAAAGGACTGAAAAAGGGGTTGAATTGTATTAGGACACTGGTATCTCAAAATATTGAGGGTATTACGGACGTGAATATTGGTATTTGGAATCTCTCTTAAAAATAATGGAACACGCATTTTTTGTTTTCATAAAATCCACTTGCAGGGGGTGAAAAAGGACTGAAAAGGGGTTGAATTATTTTTATGAGGATGCTTATATCTCAAAAACTGAAGATTTTACAGACTTCAAAATTTGTGTTTGGCATTTTTTCGGAAAATCCAATTAAGGGTAGGTAAAATTAGTTGAAAAATAAGTTTAATTCTTTGTATGAGAATACTTATATCACAAAAACGAAGTATGTTACCAACGCAAAAATTGGTATTTTGAATCTCCTTTAAAAATAAATAAACACCCATTTTTGTTGGGGGGACGTAATCAAATAAATAGGGATGAGGAATAATGACAGAAATATACCTTTATATGAAACCGTTTGAGTTATGAAGTTAAAATGTTAAATGATATAATAGGTGTTAAATTACAGAAGGTTTGAAGCTAATTTAACCCCTCACAGAGTTAAATTGGGGTTAAAATCTGTAAATAAATATAATAATACCTTTCTCCGAAACGGTTTAACGCACAAAGACAAAATTCAAAATAGCAGTTTATATGTTAACTCCTAGGTCCTAAATAGGAAATATTTTAAAAGTTGCACCGCTAAAGTGTCAAATGAGGATCGCTCCGTAAACTAAATCATTCATCCCACCAAAACCGTTTGGCGTACAGTACAAAGTTGTAATGTGACGACAAGGGTCTTCTTTTATGTCCTAGGTGTAAAATACCGTATACTTCAAAACATATCTTCCCTACGAAGTTGACTCTCAAAAACACAATATCCATTCTTCCGAAACCGTTGCAGGCACGAACATAACTTTTTTAGGAAGGGTTGTCTTCTATATCTTAGATGTTAATAAATATTTCAGAGCATTCACCCCTTAAAAAGTGTTCGACGTGCAAAATCAAAATTTCACAGGTTGGTCGCTTTTGCGTTCTAGAGTTAAATCAGGTATGGTTTAAAACATTTATATGCTTCCACATGGGGTTCATTATTATTATTAATAAAAATATCCAGATATTAATACAAATTAATAAAATTAATTAAAATTAATGAAAGCTTTGGTATGCTCTTCAAGAAAGAATAGAAAAATATCTTTGAAAGGGGCTCCAAATAGTTGTGCTCGCAAACTTCCAACTGTTTTCAACGCGGGGCATCTTTAAAAAAATGGTAGATCTAGTAAGCAAATGTCAATTAGCTGCCTCTGTGTATAACAAAACAAATAACCTAGAAAACAAGGTTAAAATGCACAGGTTTTAATACAGGGACATTTCAATAGGGAACACAGCACGTCCGTTATAAAACTATCTGCAATAACAATTATTTCAGTTAGTCATCATCATCATCATCATCTGTTTACCCTCCAGGTTCGGTTTTTCCCTCGGACTTCGCGAGGGATCCCACCTCTGCCGCCTCAAGGGCAGTGTCCTGGAGCTTCAGACTCTTGGTCGGGGGATACAACTGGGGAGTATGACCAGTACCTCGCCCAGGCGGCCTCACCTGCTATGCTGAACAGGGGCCTTGTGGAGGGATGGGAAGATTGGAAGGGATAGACAAGGAAGAGGGAAGGAAGCGGCCGTGGCCTTAAGTTAGGTACCATCCCGGCATTCGCCTGGAGGAGAAGTGGGAAACCACGGAAAACCACTTCCAGGATGGCTGAGGTGGGAATCGAACCCACCTCTACTCAGTTGACCTCCCGAGGCTGAGTCGACCCCGTTCCAGCCCTCGTACCACTTTTCAAATTTCGTGGCAGAGCCGGGAATCGAACCCGGGCCTCCGGGGGTGGCAGCTAATCACGCTAACCACAACACCACAGAGGCGGCTATTTCAGTTAGTACCATACAAAAAGTGCTAAACAATGAATAAATGTCTCCCCTAAAAAATAAAAACTCACCAACAGCTCAACGAAGATGATTTTGATAAAAGAATAGTATTTTGTGAACTCAAGGAACTTTAATCTTCAATCTTTTTGGTAACAGACGCACTTGTATTAGCACAATAATAATCCCCGTCTTTTCCGTGATGATCATACTCATTTCGTTGAAGCGATCGATATGTGGGATATCATCATCATCATCATCATCTGTTTACCCTCCAGGTTCGGTTTTTCCCTCGGACTTAGCGAGGGATGCCACCTCTACCGCCTCCAAGGCAGTGTCCTGGAGCTTCAGACTCTTGGTCGGGGGATACAACTGGGGAGTATGACCAGTACCTCGCCCAGGCGGCCTCACCTGCTATGCTGAACAGGGGCCTTGTGGAGGGATGGGAAGATTGGAAGGGATAGACAAGGAAGAGGGAAGGAAGCGGCCGTGGCCTTAAGTTAGGTACCATCCCGGCATTCGCCTGGAGGAGAAGTGGGAAACCACGGAAAACCACTTCCAGGATGGCTGAGGTGGGAATCGAACCCACCTCTACTCAGTTGACCTCCCGAGGCTGAGTGGACCCCGTTCCAGCCCTCGTACCACTTTTCAAATTTCGTGGCAGAGCCGGGAATCGAACCCGGGCCTCCGGGGGTGGCAGCTAATCACGCTAACCACTACACCACAGAGGCGGACTATGTGGGATATAATTCTTAGAAATGACATCGTTAAACCGATTTTTATTGAAAGAAATCTAGCTGGGGAATTGTATCTGAACATTACCAGATTTCACACAATTACTTAATGCGCTATCACAAGAAAAAGTCAATGAAGGAGGAAATGTAGGGTTGAATGAACAAACCTTGCATTATCATAAAATGGTGCTCCTGTACATTATGTAGTTAGTGTACAGCAGTAGACAAATACTATATTTCCCGGAAAATTGACTGGCCATCAAGATCGGCTGACCTGATACCAGTATATCTCGACTTCTTCTTATGGAATGTCCGACTCGTTGGCTGAACGATCAGCGTACTGGCCTTCGGTTCAGAGGGTCCCGGGTTCTATTCCCGGCCGGGTCGGGAATTTTAACCTTAATTGGTTAATTCCAATGGCACGGGGCCTGGGTGTATGTGCTGTCTTCATCATCATTTCATCCCCATCATGACGCGCAGGTCGCCTACGGGTGTCGATTAGAAAGACTTGCACCTGGCGAGCCGAACCCGTCCTGGGATATCCCGGCACCTTTCATTTAATTTCGTTTCATTTCTTATGGAATAAGTTGAAATCAGTTGTTTATACTTCTCTACTTGAGAACATTCAAGAACTGAAAAATGGAACAACCCGAGATTGTTGGTGGATTAGTCAAGAAACAGTCCAAAAGTTTCACGAAGACCCCGAAATAGGCTGTATTACTGTCTAGCAAACAATTGAGCCATTTTGAACATTTTATTTAGTATTGCGAATTGATTATATGCGGTAAAATTCCCAAAATAAACCATATGATTTCAGAAATAAGCATGAAAATATCGGGGTGGGCGGCACTTGAAATTTCAAGGATGTATTATTGATGTATTATTGTTTAAATTAAATAAATAGTTATTTAGACTGAGAAATTTTGAAAGGGAAACTCTATATAAGAATAAAATTCCATAGGCAGTACATCTGAATTTGATCCCGGATATCATGTAATGATGCCTTTGCTGGCTGGACCTAGTGTTTACAGTGCATTATGTCTTCTGGTATGGGCTAGAGCAATTTTGTTACTTTCAGAGATCTGTCTCAGTCTTATCCTTGGCTTTGACCATATAAAAGTGACTGAGGAACGAGCGATGCTAATAATGCACATCCTTCTGCAGCCAGCCCCTGCTATGAATGGTGTGAAAATGTTGCTCATAGGATCGGTTGGTGCATGCATTTCAGTGGGTTTGGCAGACTGATATGTAATAGCACCTTCTGGCTCGGTAAGGAAAGCAACGGGGAACTAACTCACTCCTCATTTCCCTAGTACGCCTCTTCAGTGATGTCTAGGCCATCTATGACAGCTGATGACAGAGCTGTTGAGGATCCAACTAGCCTTAGGGCTGAAGAATGAACATACACACACACATCATGTTATGCGGTAAAATCCTCTTCGCACAATTCAAGAAGACCCCTGCATGGGAAGTATACTATATATTAAGTGGGATAGCGTGGTCCCAATCGCTCATTTTCGGTGTAGTCTGGGTGAATTCTGGGATCCAGGTCCCTTTGAGGGAAAGGATCTAGACTATGTCGACGGTATCCAATGCCTGTCGTAAGAGGTCTCTAAAGACTCTCAACTTGGGTACATACGTTGGCGACCACGTCTACTTTTTTAGAATTTGCTTCACGTTGCACCGACACAGAGAGGTCTTATGGTGACGATGGCGACCACGGGTCACCTAACTGAGTCTGATATTATTTCCCTTTAATTGGGTTAGACGCCTATCATTCATCTTTTCTATCTGACCTCCCGTGGTCAGCACATGTTAACTCCTACCCGGATGGCCCTTCTCTTTCTTTTGGTGATACTTCATCCTTCCCTTCTAATTAGTGTTAAAAGAATATTGTTACTTAGTTGCGTTTCTACTTAAAACAATATTGTCACCCTTACCATCTTCACCTCGCATTTACTTTCCTTGTAGAAGTGAGCTCTACATAAGAACTCCATATAAGAATAAAATTCCATAGACAGTGAATCTGAATTTGATTCCGAATATCATGCCACGCTGCAAAACCCTCTTCGCACAATTCTAGAAGACCCTTGCGTGGAAAGTATATTAAGTGGGATAGGGTGGTCATCCGCCTTTGATCCCAGTCACTCATTTTCGGTGTAGTCTGCGTGAATTCTGGGATCCAGCTCCATTGTGTTTTAAAGTGTGTTAAAATAAAAATGAATACTGGTATATTATATCAAAAATCTTAGGGAAACTTTTTTATCTTCTTTATACTTCTTTTTTACATTGGTGTTTCGTTGATCTGTCATTTTTTGGAAATTTTCCGACTTCTTGGCATAAAATTGATCCGAGCACTCCTTTGCCGCCTCTGCAGGACAAATTCTCTGGATATAATTTCTTAGGTCTACATATCCAATTTGACTTCTTGTTTCGATGTTCGTTTCTATTGGTAGAAATTTACGGTTGAGTACCCGGACATTATCTTATTAGTTCTGAGCCGGTAGCAAAGCCTAGTCGTTGTCACTTAATCCATCTGCAATTAGTGCTTCACCACGGGACACTTAGCTGAGTCCTAGCATTTTTTCCACTTACTTGCCAGGCTGCTCACTCTAATCTATCCTATCTGACCTCCCTTGGTCGACTCGCGTTCTTTTCCGACCCCGACGGTATTAGAGCACTCGAGACCTAGGGAGTCTTTCATGTCTATGCCTTTCGTGGCCCTTGTCTTCCTTTGGCCGATATTTTCACTTTTTCTAAATGTTGGATCCCTTCCATTTTTTCTCTGATTTAAGTTATATAGAGGTTGGTTCCCTAGTTGTACTGCCTCTTAAAATACACATCACCACCACCACTACCACCTTCACCTTCCAAGCCTTCGGTAGCCAGTAGAATGTCGCATTTCATCTACTGACAACTATTACAAAGTTCTACGTAGAGTTCTGGGTCTTATCCTTATGAGCGAGTCTTCCCTGTTACCAAAGTTCAAAGTTCGCTACCGAGAAGGCTATTCATGAAACATATCCTCAGGAGACGAAGAAATTCAACATTTTCTCTAGGAATGGTAAAATGAGCAAAAATCCTCATGATTCCGATTTCAGATTGGTACAGTATATTGAGCAAAAATCGAGATACGTACATTGCACAAATAATTCGATAGATAAGTTAGTAAAATAAAAATTAAATGTCGTATGGTATTTAGTGCCGCGATATCCCAGGACGGGTTCGGCTCGCCAGGTGCAGGTCTTTCTATTTGACTCCCGTAGGCGACATGCGCGTCCTGATGAGGATGAAATGATGATGAAGACAACACATAAACCCAGCCCCCGTGCCGTAGGAATTAACCAATTAAGGTTAAAATCCCCGACCCGGCCGGGAATCGAACCCGGGACCCTATGAACCGAAGGCCAATACGCTGACCGCTCAGCCAACGAGTCGGACGATAAGTTAGTAAACTGAATAAATGTAATATGAGGAAAAACTTGTTATCCTCTTTGTTCAGTCTTAGGACTGATAGTATATGTATCGTAGTTACCAGTGAAATACAACGTAATTTTACATATACCAGTGTGATTAAACAGCTTGTGTTTTAAAATATGTTAAAATAAAAATGAATATATTATATCAAAAATCTTAGGGAAACATTTTTATCTTCTTTATGAATCATTTTTACATTGGTTTTTCGTTGATATGTCATTTTTTAAAAATACTTGTTGCACGAAATCAGCTTTAAAATCTCATACTTGGTGATCTTGTTGGTTTTATACTGGTAATTTTTCTTACTTATACATTTCATTCTCCTTTAGGTTTTGTTCCAGTCTTGCTTGAGTATATGCTAGCACTCCTCATCCTAATTTGACATTATTTTACTATAGAGATGAAATGGAAGAAATAAGGACAGTGACGGTAAAAGCTAGCGTTGAAGATAGCACGAAAAGTTCCACAGGCCTTTTTTGCTTGTATTGTTGCAATACACAGAATGGTAAATAGCATCTAATATAACAATACAAGTTATGCATAGAATAATCGCATGTTCTTAGGTGGTTGTGCCGATACAGAGTTATGCATACAATAAATACAGGGATGCGTGCTTAGAGAGTAGTACAGCAATCAACACATGACGCAGTTTACGAATCAATTTTGCTCAATTGACATATAAACTTTGTGGAATAATTGCTCAATTTACGTGTCTTAGAACAGCCATATGTAAGCATTTCTCAATTTACCTGAAACACTTTACTTATCTTGAAAACAACTACAAATCCCTCTACACTAATTGTTTCCTCAATCGAGCAGCATTAAGTCATCCTTAAATATCATTTTCTGAAATTACATTTCTCTATAAATAAAACACTATATTATTGGAATTAAAGAAGAATATCGAACATTGTGTACTATATACGAATGTCAAGAAGATGTCGAATTATTCACGACTTTGAAACAATATTCGAAGTAACCAAGGTCTACTCTATTTGAGATAACAATATGCTTTCCCTTAACTTGTTTATATCTAGTTAGGATCTAAAAACTCATTTTCTAACTGTTTATGCTCTATCTACAGTCGTTTAGTAATACTACAACTTGTAAGAGTCACAGTCAAGTGTTGCCTTGGTGATTTAGTGTGTATCTTCTTTTACTACAGTACATACTCGTCATTTTGTCCAGCCCCATGGCTAAATGGTTAGCGTGCTGGCCTTTGCTCACAGGGGTCCCGAGTTCGATTCCTGGCAGGTTCAAGAATTTTAACCATCATTGGTTAATTTCGCTGGCACAGGGGCTGGGTGTATGTGTCGTCTTCATCATCATTTCACCCTCATCACGACGCGCAGGTCGCCTACGGCGTCAAATCAAAATACCTACACCTGGCGAGCCGAACATGTCCTCGGACACTCCCGGCACTAAAAGCCATATGCTATTTCATTTTATGCGTCATTCTGAAACTACTACCTGAAGCTACCTTTACGTAGGGCGCGGACTACCTGTCTGTATTTCGTAATGTTCTAATGCAAGCAACACACATTCCTATTGTTACTTTCCTAACTCGCTGACATATTTACAAACATATTATAAATCTGGATTTAACTTGAAAAATATGAAAATTAATATTCATTAAATAAAATACACACTCGTTGGAACTTGTACTCACACTTACTTGTTACCTGCTTACTTACACATACATTATTTGAAGGGCGCCAGCTGCCACTCAGTGCAGCAATAATAGAATGAGGCTCTTGACTATCTCTAGGGTGTGGGGTAATAAGCTTACTTTTGACAACATACCATATAAGTTCTGGGAAAAGAAGATTGGCGTTCGGTTTCCCCATTAATTTTGAGGTTAAGATATTTTACTTTCATTGAAATGAAACTATGAATTCGTTTGATAGAACAAAATATATTCTTTAAATAATATATAAAAATTAGTGAGTCTTGTTGCGATAAAACAGATGACAATATGAAATTATGACATTGCAATTGAAAGAAACTAAGCATGAATTTGAATTTTTCTTGACAGGACATTTAACAATTTATACGAAATATTTCCCTCACTGATTCACTTGACTGTACCTTCAACACTTTGAGTGTAATTACGACGTATTCCTTTGATCTGGTGTTTACTGTAGATGTGTCACACCTAACTTGGTGATACATCCTTGTGACTGCTTCTTCTTCATATCATCTGACTTCTTTGTAAGTCAATATGGTATTACCTCTTGGCAGGTCCAGGGTTGCCCTCTCTGACTCCATGGTAAGCCCTTGCGTCCGTGTCTTCCACTAAGTGACGGACCAACTTTGGCCTCACTCTCTCAATGACCAATGATAATGGCTCACTGAGTCTTCTCCATCTCTCGTTCACACTCGTTGACTGACCGACTGAGGCCTCTTCATCTAGTAGACTACTTCACTGTTCAGCTTCCGTTTAAATAATGACTTATGACCGACTGAGGCCTCTCCTTCCCGTAGACTGACGCTATAAGGCGCTGGTCCTCGTATTTATAACCACTGGTTGACACACCTACGCAATCTCCAGAAATAACAATGACATACTCCCACAACGCCTCAAACTGTTGCATGTAATGGTGAAATGCCCTGGGGCTCCCTAAGAAAATCAAAGGAACAGAGCTCAGTGCTACGTGAGTACGATGACGTAGCCATGATATAGCAATGACTTGGCAGAAATGTCACACTCAACATCTGATATATCGAAACTCTCACTGTACAAGTATTTAATGATAATCTACATATACGTATATATGCATACACTCAATTACAAATACGCATGCGACAAGCTTTGCGTACTGGAATTGAATAATAATTATAACAAAATAATAGTAATCTCACAGATAAAATAATAATAATACGGACATAATAATAATAATACAGATAAAATACTAAAAATACCGATATCATCTTGTAACGGGATTTGAACCGTTACACTATCTTACTACGAAACGTTAGTACCAGAGCTTGAGTTTCCATAATGCAAAATGACTAGTACGTTCGGAAGCAGATGCAGCGTGTGTGTGTTGATATTAGAACACAATAAAGTACAGATAGATACTCAGCGTGCTATAGCACGGTCCCTTTACGTCATAGATTCATGGTCGTGAATCTAGCCTGCTCATATCCGGTGTAGAGCTACGTACTTACGTGAAAAATGCACCTAAACATGCACCAAACTTCATCCAAATATCTTCAGTGGCTTCCCAAATACGGTCAAACAATCCCACAGTTCGGGTGACCAGAAGCAAATAAATAAAAAAGAAGACTAAACTTTCTATAAAGGAGGACAAAGCCGGGAAGAAAAGAGGACACAGAAATCCTCCGTTGAGAGTCTAAATTTAGACTTATATATTCTAATTTTCACATACATAAACAGCTTGTCTCCATGTACATAATATACAGTAAATTCTTGCAAAACTTAAAATGAAACTAATTTACACGCCTTGCGGGTATTCTGAAGATTCCGTTGCCTTCAGGAGTTTTGGTGTGTCTAAATCTATATATGTAAAATTAGAGTTTTGTCTGTACAGTACATTGCTCAGAATTTTAAAGAATGGTATTTCTATATCGGTCATGTCCACAGTAACAAGGAAAGGCTCTTTTTACTTTTCCCTAATGTCTGTATGTATGTATGTATGTATGTATGTATGTATGTATGTATGTATGTATGTATGTATGTATGTATGTATGTATGTATGTATGTATGTATGTATGTATGTATGTATGTATGTACACGCATCACGACAAAACGGCTGAAGAGAATTTAATGAAAATCGGTGTGTAAAGTCGACGGATGAGCCACTACAATCTAGGCTATAAATAATTCTATTCACGCTGAATGAAATGGTACTTTAGGGGAGGGCCAAAAATTTAATTCTCAAATATTTATATTAATAGTGGTGCTATCGATAAATACTACATAACTAAAGTTATATAGAATTAAATTTCCGATCATTTATGTTTTATACTTTTTTACCGTGCAGGCTATGATAACACAGATATTCATGATTATGTATTTTTGTTGTTAAGTCCAACGCCGAGCCACGAGAAAATGGGTTAACAGAATTTAATGGAAATCGGTATATAGAGTCGGGGAATATGAAACTACGGTCTTGGCTTTAAAAATTGTATTCACCCTGGATGAAATTATAGTTTAGGGGAAGGTGCCTAAAATTTATTTTTTAAATACCGGTACCTACATTATTTGTCCTAACGAGAAGTACTACATAACAAAAGTTATAGATAATACAATTTTCGATCATTTATGTTTTATTCAGTTTCACCGTACAGACTATGATAAGAGTGGTATTTCAGCGTAGGAAGAAAACTAAATGTGAAGGTCTACAATATCAAAGATGCATAACATTGATCAACAATAACATTACATTGACCATTGTTTGTTGTGATGTTCTTTGTCTCTTATGCTGCCACTCAACTCCGATAGATGGGATTATTGCTGCGTACCGAGTATAACAGCCGGACTGAATATTGGCGGGAAATAGCTGGGGAATTAGAAAACTTTCTTCTTTAGCATGCCATTCCTCTGGTTTATACATTTTGTGATACTGCTGGTACGTAACACACTGGTTCATCACAGTATTCCAGCTATTGGTTCCCTAATCTGTCGCACTGTTTGTAATGAGCAGTGGGCACACTGAAAGCAGAAGCTCACTTAATAGTAGTATGACATGGTCTAGAATTAAAATTTAGGCCTATTCCAAATTATAGCATCACAATTCACAATGATATGAGTAAAGGAGTGGAATCGGAGTAAGGCTTTTTGCGGATGATGTTATTCTCTATAGAGTGATAAATAAGTTACAAGATTGTGAGCAACTGCAGCGTGACGTCGAAAATGTTGTGAGATGGACAGCAGGCAATGGTATGATGATAAACGGGGTTAAAAGTCAGGTTGTGAGTTTCACAAATAGGAAAAGTCCTCTCAGTTTTAATTACTGCGTTGATGGGGTGAAAGTTCCTTTTGGGGATCATTCTAAGTATCTAGGTGTTAATATAAGGAAAGATCTTCATTGGGGTAATCACATAAATGGGATTGTAAATAAAGTGTACAGATCTCTGCACATGGTTATGAGGGTGTTTAGGGGTTGTAGTAAGGATGTAAAGGAGAGGGCGTATAAGTCTCTGGTAAGACCCCAACTAGAGTATGGTTCCAGTGTATGGGACCCTCACCAGGATTACCTGATTCAGGAACTGGAAAAAAATCCAAAGAAAAGCAGCTCGATTTGTTTTGGGTGATTTCCGACAAAAGAGTAGCGTTACAAAAATGTTGCAATGTTTGGATTGGGAAGAATTGAGAGAAAGAAGAAGAGCTGCTCGACTAAGTGGTATGTTCCGAGCTGTCAGCGGAGAGTTGGCGTGGAATGACATTAGTAGACGAATAAGTTTGAATGGCGTTTATAAAAGTAGGAAAGATCACAAAATGAAGATAAAGTTGGAATTCAAGAGGACAAACTGGGGCAAATATTAATTTATAGGAAGGGGAGTTAGGGATTGGAATAACTTACCAAGGGAGACGTTCAATAAATTTCCAATTTCTTTGAAATCATTTAGGAAAAGGCTAGGAAAGCAACAGATAGGGAATCTGCCACCTGGGCGACTGCCCTAAATGCAGATCAGTATTGATTGATTGATTGATTGACTGAAATAACTTAAAACTCAACCCTGAAAAGAGCCGTTTCTTAACAAAACCTTCTTCATCTTCACTTTTGTTAATCTACATTCATTTTGTTCCAAATTAATGGTGAACAGGGGTTTCTCCTCTGAGTTGGAGGGAAAATGTGCCTCCAAGTCAGATAGATTTTCCGCTGCCAGTGTAGTTAATTGAGAATTTCCGTCCCAGCGGGTACTCCTAGGAAACAGATTAGTAAAAGGGAATAGTTTTTACACTGGGACTCTCCATTATTCGACCCCCCCCCCCCCCCGCCGAAAAAAGACGAAGAGTGTTCACGGATTACGGCTGTCTGCTTGGTAATTCCAGCTTTGGACTGTTAGATCGGCAGCGTAGTACTGTTCGTTAAAAGTGAGAAAATGTGTGATTTTTATTTGATCGAATATTTCATATGAAAGCATTGCTTTTGATCGCGCCATTCCTACTGACGTCATTATAATGGCCTATGGTCACTTCAGTTGGGAAAATGAGGATGTAAAAAGGGAGACGGAGAGTGATTGTCTGCCATTGTAATGAAAACTCTCCAGCCTGGTTGTAACTGATGGTAGGCAAGCGGGCCTACCACTAAAATGAAAATTCCCTAACCCAGCCTTCATTTGAGGAAAGACGTCTGGTGACTTCTCCATCGCCTTTCTATGGTGACGTTAAGAGCTATGCAATTCAATACAAACTTGCTCACAACGTGTACACTACCTAACCTAGAATTCTGTATAAAATGTAGAACTCCGTAGCGAAGCACGAGTACATCTTTTAAAAAGATACACGTGTAAAATTTTTTGATTATTTTAAAATTAGAGGCCTCCAACTAATTAACAAGAAGAAACATAATCAAGTATTCATAATCTTGATTGGGATTAATTGAAAATGTCTGACGCAAACTATTTACATTGCTTTAAATACAGATAAAATCAGAATCACGCTTTCATAACCTTCTTTCATCACCACAATATCTGGTCCTACAAACTTTCACTTGATTTAATTAATTATTCCCTACTCAATTCGCAGTCTGACAAACTCATTTGCCAGTAGCTAACACATTCTGTCATCAGGGATATTATTTGTTAAAGAAAATTTTCTTTTCAAATATCACAAACATTTCACATGTCTTCCATAACTTTCCCGAGTTCTCAATGCGGTATTTCATTGGCATTGAAGAAAAGACAACTTTTAAGTCATTCCTCTACTTACATAAAATAACCGAAATGTTATTGTTGTTATTAGTTGAGTTGCTCATTAAATAAGTATTAATTTCAAAAAATATACTCTTAAGTGCCAGCTCAGTAATTATATGTGCCCAAATATTCAGCTATCAACACATCTAACAAATATATAATGTAATTCAACTAGATATTAAGTAATTTGGTTTGTAAGAAGACTCTGTCACCATCAACCTTCAATTGTGAATAATGTTAGCAGTGATATATAATGTAAATAAATACTCTTCTAAGCTTGTCTTATCAAAGTAAGAATATCTGTGGTTAGGAATTTGTACAGAAATAGGTTAAATTAATGCTATCATCTATGTATTGAATCATTTTCGATGATCAAATAAGTAGTTGTTAAGGCATGATATTTGGATCGTAAGTGGTACTATATAAAGCTTTCTGAAGGATTAACATATGTTTGAGAACCAATTATAATTTATTATTTATCACAAATAGCGTCAATTAACCTAATATCATTGCTAGAAATTATCTATCTCTTCATTTGCGACATGATAATAATCATCACCATCATTACTCCTCATACCATTCCACCATTCTTCATATATAACTCATTTATTTCATATAACACATCTTATGTCTCATCCTAATACTATAACAACATAATAATTCATCTCAAATTGACGCATGTTACTCTCTCATCGTTAATCATCCATCTACATATTCTATTTTGTTCTCAAATAATCTTCAAATTCCATAAATTATCTTATTATGTCTTCCTACGACGTCATGCCCTTATATAAACCTAATGTTAACCACAATATCGCATAATATTGCATTTAGATGAATTAATCCCTTTTCATTCACCATTGGCAACATTACGAACGCAAAAATTAAATCATCACTGGTTAATCACTTCCTATATCAATGGACTTGTCTTTCATGTTAGATGATTACATAATAACCTCTGATAATGTGAATTCAGTTGTCTATTCACGTAACAACACTCTTATTGGACACTTAACATAGCACTTTTATATAAATCTTTCAAGTAAGGAATATAAATATAAAATGGCACTTTGCAAACAAATATTATCTGTTACTTACTAGAAGAATGTAGTCAAGACTTATCATCACCATCAGAAAGTGAAAGTGATGGAACCAACCAGAGGGAAAAATATCCTGGATGTCGTGCTGATAAAACCAGATGAGCTCTATAGGGAAACTGAGGTAATAGATGGTATTAGTGATCATGAAGCTGTTTTTGTGGTAGTTAAAAATAAATGTGATAGAAAGGAAGGTCATAAAAGTAGGACTATTAGGCAGTACCATATGGCTGATAAAGCAGGCATGAGGCAGTTTCTAAAAAGTAACTATGATCGGTGGAAAACGGGAAATAAAAATGTAAACAGACTCTGGGATGGGTTTAAAGAAATTGTTGAGGAATGCGAAAACAGGTTTGTACCTTTAAGGGTGGTAAGGAATGGTAAAGACTCACCTTATTATAATAGAGAAATAAAGACACTAAGAAGGAGGTGCAGACTGGAAAGAAATAGAGTTAGAAATGGTTGTGGAATTAAGGAGAAATTGAAGGAACTTACTAGAAAATTGAATCTAGCAAAGAAGGCAGCTAAGGATAACATGATGGCAAGCATAATTGGCAGTCATACAAATTTTAGTGAAAAATGGAAGGGTATGTATAGGTATTTTAAGGCAGAAACAGGTTCCGAAAAGGACATTCCAGGAATAATTAATGAACAAGGGGAGTGTGTATGTGAGGATCTTCAAAAGGCAGAAGTATTCAGTCAGCAGTATGTAAAGATTGTTGGTTACAAGGATAATGTCGAGATAGAGGAGGAGACTAAGGCCAACGAAGTAATAAAATGTACATATGATAACAATGATATTTACAATAAGTTACAAAAGTTGAAAACTAGAAAAGCGGCTGGAATTGATCAGATTTCTGGGGATATACTAAAGACAATGGGTTGGGATATAGTACCATATCTGAAGTACTTATTTGATTATTGTTTGCTCGGAGGAGCTATAGCAGATGAATGGAGAGTTGCTATAGTAGCCCTTGTGTATAAAGGAAAGGGTGACAGACATAAAGCTGAAAATTACAGGCCAGTAAGTTTGACATGCATTGTATGTAAGCTTTGGGAAGGCATTCTTTCTGATTATATTAGAGATGTTTGTGAAATTAATAACTGGTTCTATAGAAAGCAATTCGGTTTTAGGAAAGGTTATTCCACTGAAGCTCAACTTGTAGGATTCCAGCAAGATATAGCAGATATCTTGGATTCTGGAGGTCAAATGGACTGTATCGCGATTGACTTGTCTAAAGCATTTGATAGGGTGGATCATGGGAGACTACTGGCAAAAATGAGTGCAATTGGACTAGACAAAAGAGTGACTGAATGGGTTGCTATATTTCTAGAAAATAGATCTCAGAAAATTAGAGTAGGTGAAGCTCTATCTGACCCTGTAATAATTAAGAGGGGAATTCCTCAAGGCAGTATTATCGGACCTTTATGTTTTCTTATATATATAAATGATATGAGTAAAGGAGTGGAATCGGAGGTAAGGTTTTTGCGGATGATGTTATTCTCTATAGAGTGATAAATAAGTTACAAGATTGTGAGCAACTGCAACGTGACCTCGAAAATGTTGTGAGATGGACAGCAGGCAATGGTATGTTGATAAACGGGGTTAAAAGTCAGGTTGTGAGTTTCACAAATAGGAAAAGTCTTCTCAGTTTTAATTACTGCGTTGATGGGGTGAAAGTTCCTTTTGGGGATCATTCTAAGTATCTAGGTGTTAATATAAGGAAAGATCTTCATTGGGGTAATCACATAAATATGATTGTAAATAAAGCGTACAGATCTCTGCACATGGTTATAAGGGTGTTTAGGGGTTGTAGTAAGGATGTAAAGGAGAGTGCATATAAGTCTCTGGTAGGACCCCAACTAGAGTATGGTTCCAGTGTATGGGACCCTCACCAGGATTACCTGATTCAAGAACTGGAAAAAATCCAAAGAAAAGCAGCTCGATTTGTTCTGGGTGATTTCCGACAAAAGAGTAGCATTACAAAAATGTTGCAATGTTTGGGTTGGGAAGAATTGAGAGAAAGAAGAAGAGCTGCTCGACTAAGTACTATGTTCCGAGCTGTCAGTGGAGAGATGGCGTGGAATGACATTAGTAGACGAATAAGTTTGAATGGGGTTTATAAAAGTAGGAAAGATCACAATATGAAGATAAAGTTTGAATTCAAGAGGACAAACTGGGGCAAATATTCATTTATAGGAAGGGGAGTTAGGGATTGGATAACTTAACAAGGGAGACGTTCAATAAATTTCCAATTTCTTTGAAATCATTTAGGAAAAGGCTAGGAAAGCAACAGATATGGAATCTGCCACCTGGGCGACTGCCCTAAATGCAGATCAGTATTGATTGATTGATTGATTGATTGATTGATTGATTGATTGATTGATTGATTGATTGATTGATTGATTGATTGATTGATTGATTGATTGATTGATTGATTGATTGATTGATTGATTGATTGATTATCTTTTCCTCCTGCTTTTGTTGCTGCTGTCACATGTCCAGCTGGCTAGGACATGCGGTGTTCGGGTTCACGGCATCGTGTTAGCCTCTCGGGAATGTTAGGGATGGTCTTCGCTCATCCCCGGTTCTCATGGGCTGGACTTGTCGATCGTGCTACCATCATCTAGGTAGCCTCCGCCTCTGCACATCTAGCACATGACGTAGTCGGTTTCTTGCGCAGTGAAAATAGAAAAGCAGGTCAACATGGTCATTTTCGTCATCTTTTGGAAACAAAGCCTACTATGATCTATTGGTAATTTGTAATTACTGATTACTGCTTCTTGTAATGATATCTTATGATGTTTTAGAGTCTTTCAATATGTCTAGTAAGGCTTCAATCTAACGGTAATACAATCTTTCTATTTCTTGCGCGGCAGTTGTTATTTTTCCGCAACTTCTTGATATTGAATTCCTTTCGTTATATATGTCTTCTTGCCGGTATCTCGTGACGTAGCACTGAGGTACTCTACCAATTAGATCGTGCAGTTTTGTAGCATGAAATGTTAAAAATTCTATTATCGCCGATGACTTGTATTATTTGTGAAGATGTTTTCTATTGTTCTCTATATATTTCTCTCTTCTCAATCAGCCTTCTTCCCAATGCTTCGTGTATTGCTCTGCTGGTATGTCTATAGCGAAATCGAAATTCTTTTCAATAATAAATTTTTAGCAATATTCCGATGTCGTCTTTTCTCACCGCCTTCTATAATTTCTTCTCTTCTTTTACCTGACGAAAGTATCATTCCCTTAACATTCATGCATATGTTGACGTTTTATTTCTGGCGTTCTTGTGGCATAGTCACCATTTTTACTCCAGATAAACTTCACTGTAAACAGTGAAATGGCACGGCAAGTTTTAATAACGCTAAACAACAAGCATCGGACTTATTGAAATACTTGTCCCACTTCTGACTATAATGTAACTGTTAAATTCAGGATCATTACTACTCTCGTTCAGGAATTGTTTAAAATAGCAGAACTCATCAAAATATTTCATATAAACCATTTGAAAGAATTTAGCCCTTTGCTTTCAAATCCAGAATGCATTTTTCAACATCACAATAATGAATATCATATCACTTTCTAGCTCCATCCATGTAAAACTGAGGCTTCTTTCGAATCTTGTCACGTTGTAAGTATTCACACATTAATGTAGCAATGTTCTAACGAGGCACTGTTGAGAGAGAATCATGCAATACACACAGTGGTAAATAGCTTCACAACACAAGTCATGCATAGAATTATCGCATGTATCGTATCTCCATACTAACATTTCTATATATCGATTCAATATCGATCATGCCGTCGCGTAATTAGTACAACAGATTACCGCAAAATAAGCAGATTTACAAGGAAGGAGGATATTTCGGGGTTTGTAAATAATCTCCCGGACCCCGGACAATGGTCTAAAAAAAGAGGACATGTCCGGATAAGAGAAGACGTCTGGTCAGTCTACCCACAGGCATACAAGTTTCATACTTACAGTTTCATTAGATAGTAGAATTAGATAAGCGAAAGGGAAAAATTGACTCAGTTGCAATTTTGTCTCTTTCTTTGTATGGTTCGATATTACACGAATATAACTGATTTTAATAAACTCAGTAATTTAGTTGAGTAAATGAGGAATTATCACTAAGACAATCATTTGATTTGTGGACAACAGTGTTGGAGATAAATAAGTTGAATTTTCAAGTATCTTCGTTAATGTTACTCCGATCAAAATACTGTATATAATAAAAGTAGTATAAAGAGTATTTTATTACCCTCATTGTCTAATATTATTCCTTCCAACAACTTAAGATAAAGGGCATGTAAACAATAATTTTAGGGTTTTTTTAACACTTTGTCTTGGAAAATGGTGGAACTGGAACCTGTCCGGTGTATTGTGCAACACAGAAATACTAGAATTATGATTGAAAGGCAAGTTCCATAAGATAGTAGCCAGAATAGCTATAACTTACGGAGCTGAAACATGCCATATGACAACAAAATGGACTAAAGAGCTGAATGATAATCCCGGGAAGCTAGGTTCAGATGTTATGGGAACGTCTATAAAAGGGACCATTTATGTGCAGGAAAGAAAAAACTGAAAGTGCTGTCAGCAAAGAAGAGAGTAGAATGCATCCCAAAAGACCACGTATCAATCAATCAATCAATCAATCAATCAGTCACTACTGATATGCATTTAGGGCAGTCGCCCACGTGGCAGACTTCCTAGCCATTTCGTAAATGACTGCAAAGATATTGGAAAAGTAATGAACGTCTCCCTCGGTAAGATATTACAATTCCTAACTCCCCATCCTATAAACGAATATTTTCCCCAATTTGTCCTCTTGAATTCCAGCTTTATCTGCATATTGTGATCTTTCTACTTTTAAAGACACCACTCAAACTTATTTGTCTACTGATGTCATTCCACGCCATGTCTCCACTGACAGCTCGGAACATACCGCTTAGTCGAGCAGCTCGTCTTCTCTCTCCCTAGTCTTCCCAGCCCAAACTTTGCAACATTTTTGTTACGCTACTCGTTTGTCGGAAATCATCCAGAACAAATCGAGCTACTTTTCTTTGGATTTCTTCCAGTTCTCGAATCAGGTAATCCTGGTGAGGGTCCCATACACTGGAACCATACTCTAGTTGGGGGTCTTACCAGAGACTTATACGCCCTCTCTTTTACAACCTTTCTATAACCCCTAAATACCCTCATTACCATGTGCAGAGATTGATTACCCCAATGAAGATATTTCGTTATATTAATACCTATATGCTTCCAATGATCCCCGAAAGGAACTTTCAACCCATAACGCAGTAATTAAAACTGAGAGGACTTTTCCTATTTACCAAATTCACAACCTGACTTTTAGCCTCAATGGACCAGAATGTGCTGTCGCAGCACGACTAACCCTATGAGCAACACCTTTCATATCGTTCAGTCGCACTGGTCGTGCTCCGAATGTCTTTATTCGGCACTACCCGCACCCCAATAGCTGCTATATCACAGCCATGGATGAGAGTAGGACTATAGTGGAAGCTACACTTTGCTCTGGCCTGTGCCAAAAGACGGATGCAAAAGTACTGCAACCATCAAGAATTGGAAACAAACGAGGATAGCAGTCAAGACAGCATAAACCTGCGTCGACTTGTAGAGATGGTTCACGACAGACAGCATAGTGACACTAATCATGCTGAAGAATACTCAAACACTCTGTTTTGCACAATTTTGACGTAGAATACGTTTTTCGTTTCCTTCTGGTACTGGATCCTTCGGTAAAATGCGTCTCACAAAAATCTCCATACGGCGCAAGATATCCCTCAGTGATAAAACTAGTAAAAATATACTAACTGGCTTCAAAAAAGAAATTTCAGCAATCTATACCCATTTAGCTTTCAAGGTTATTATGGCGTCATATGGCTCAATAGTGAATGGTGCATGCATCGACAATTTTTTGTTAGTATTAGCATAGCGTATGGGTATACGTATTATTTTACTACAATTTTAAGCAGAAATATGGAAGGTCTAGGGAAAAATGGTCATCCCCCCATGAACATGTAAAATGCTCCTTGTACCTATTTTAAGATGAAATATTATTTACAATATACACGATTGATATCGGTGCTAGCGGTAAAATTAGTATAACTTTGGTCTGCGTAAAATCCATCGATATCTGTAATAATATTCCTGAGGAAAGCGATTGACGTGAAAATTTTCTAAATATTTGTAAACTTCGTGAAAATTTCAGAAATGTGTCAGTTTTCTAATTTAAAGAAGGTTCAACTATTGTAAATTGAAACTACTTGAAATACTGAGTTTCTGGGAATCGAAATAGCGCAAAATATCCGAGTATGAGTGCGAGAGAGCCTATACATATGGTGAGGAAGTCGAGGTGGCCGAACGCCAAAAACTGCACCCGAATACCCCTGTTGATTTCATCTAGGGTATGGAGGTAGTAGATACACCCGAGCAAACTCGAGAAAATGCAGTGGAATCAATAAAGATTGGAAATTGTGTAATTTGACAACATTCGCAAAAGAAGGACTCAGGCAAGAACACAATATTTCTAAACATAAATTCTGTTCATAGAACAACACTAGTTGCAAATCGAGGATTGTGGCGACGTTTAGTAAATTCACAGAGGCTTGCAGACTGAACGCTGAAAGGCATAACAGTCTATAATGATAATGTATGTATGTATGTATGACTCACACAAGTCACCACAGGATCCTGAGATTCACCTCAGGATTCCTTCAAAAAGCCGAAGATAAGGCGAGTCAGGACGACGACTGAAGAAAGAAGAAGAAAAAGAGACGAAGAACATCGAGAACGAAGACACGAATGGTAGGGAATGGTTTAAATCAAGGAAGGAATGTATTGATATAACGGTGTCTACAGTTGACCGAAATAAATAATATTATAAATTCTGAATATTCACTTGTTTCTGACCTGTGGTCGAGGCTCCTACACAGCACCATCCATTTTTAGTTATAAATATGAAGTAGAGCCTACAGTATTGTATTTTTAGCAATATGAATATATATGTGGAAAACACAATGGCATACGAGGAAATGTAGGAAATGTGTCCTGAATCTCCGTGGCTCAGACGGCAGCGTGCCGACACCTCACAACTGGGTTTCGTGGTTCAAATCCCGGTCACTCCATGTGAGATTTGTGCTGGTCAAAGCGGAGGCGGTACAGGTTTTTCTCCGGGTACTCCGGTTTTCTCTATCATATTTCATTCCAGCAACACTCTCCCATATCATTTAATTTTATCTGCCAATCATTAATCATTGCCCCAGAGGAGTGCGATAGGCTTCGGCAGCCGGCACGATTTCTATCCTCGCCGCTATATGGGGGTTTCATTCATTCGATTCCTGACCCGGTCGAATGACGAAACAGGCTGTGAATTTTCATTTTCACTGACTAGTAAAGCTATAGAATTCAGCACTTACTGAATTGAGATTAATAATGCATTCTGATCCAGAAAATTTATTGAAACCAGTAACGATATTCTTTCCAGAGGACGACCGAAGTCGTTTTAACTTCCTGAGAAGACGTGCTTATGACATCTAGTGGAAACCATTTAGCAAAACGCACGATTCCTATCACACTGACATAAACGGCAGCCAGTTACTCAGTTCCACATATCGTGGCGGATACATAGACGAAAAAAGTCTTCGCGTTACAGATCAACAAAATGGAAATGACCTGCTAGTCAAAGACTTATACAGCAAAATAGGCCCTATGAATATTGTTTAACGCCAAGCTCAGATACCACTGGTCAGTCATCCGGCCGGACGGCCTATGCGCAGCGGAATGCCTTGCGATGAATAGGAAAGATAAATCATGGGAGAAAGCTAGGGCCTAGTCAGAGAAAACGGTGAGTAGAAGAGATGGCGGAACCACGAACTGCCACGTGGAAATCATAACAGATGACGGGAATGATCCCAGTGAGACTCATGGACTGACGGATCTATAGCTACTTTCTGGGCAAGAAACGGGGGGCGTGTTGGCCGAATGTCATAGTTGCTGGCCGTGGTTCAAAACTATAGGACAGACATTTTGAAATGAAAATGCACGATTTTGCGGTTCAGGTTCCTAACTGTAGGTTCCATGGCAATGTTCACGGGAACAACAGACAAAAATGACCAAGGGGACCTAGTTCACTGATGTAGGCTACACAAGAAGTTGACTCACACAAGTCACCACAGGATCCTGAGATTCATCTCAGGATTCCTTCAAAAAGCCGAAGATAAGGCGAGTCAGGACGATGACTGAAGAAAGAAGAAGAAAAAGAGACGAAGAACATCGAGAACGAAGACACGAATGGTAGGGAATGGTTTAAATCAAGGAAGGAATGTATTGATATAACAGTGTCTACAGTTGACCGAAATAAATAATATTAATGAATTAGTAGTAGTAGTAGTATTAGTAGTAGGAGGAAAGCACCTCGACCAATTACGCTACGCAGCTGGTCCCTCAGAATGTAGCTGAGTGAAGAAATTCTCCAAAATTACATCAGTAATAAGTTTATAATGCTCAGCAACGTTTGAAACAAAATGCTAATAGGCCTACAATGGATATGAGGTTTTTCCGGGGAGGATTCTTTCTGTGTGTTACAAATATTGCTCGGAAGAAACCCATATGGATGTGTTCACACCTTCATGCTAGGCTTATTAACGTATGTCTACATTATTGCTTGTACGAGCTTGACTGTATGGCAGAGCGTGACATGAATTTGGGAGGGAATTTACCACTCTCTCATTTAATAACCAGAAATTACCGCAACCTCTGAATACAGAATTTAGGAATAAATTCAACGGCACAGAACAGACCATAGTGCAGAATAATCTGAAGTAACTACTGCTGTGTCGGTGTCAAACGAGGCAAGTGAATGGGGCGCAAAGCTATCTCACTGATGTGCTACGTACGTTAACCCGCCATCGGTATCGTTGTTAGGTAGCCCCTAACAAAAACATTCCTTATTAAGAAAAGTTTTTTGGTTTAAGACTCAAACTTTTCAAACTCCAGGTATTCTCAAATGAGTTTATGAGTCACATGTTTTCCTTCGTTACGCGATGATTCAAACCAAAAAACTTTTCTTAATAAGGAGTGTTTTTGTTAGGGGCTACCTAACAACGATACCGATGGCGGGTTAAAAGCGAAGGTCATTGCAATATACAATTATATATTTTTCAAGAACAAAAAAGTTGTTTTTACTTTTTCTTTTTACAATTTGCTTTACGTCGCACCGAGTCAGATAGGTTTTATGGCGACGATGGAATTGGGAAATGCTACGAGTGGGAATGAAACGACCGTGGCCTTAAGTTAAGGTACAGGGCTGCCGACAGTGGGATTCGAATCCACTCTCTCCCGTATGCATTCTGACAACTACGTAATTATTGTTCTTATAAACAAATAACCTGCAAGTGGGTGACACCCTGGCGACAATATCTGCTTATAATAGTAGGCTACTAGTTATCCGTCCGGCTCCATAGCTAAATGGTTAGGGTGCTGGCCTTTGGTCACAGGGGTCCCGGGTTCGATTCTCGGCGGGGTCGGAAATGTTAACCACCATTGGTTAATTTCGCTGACACGGGGGCTGGGTGTATGTGTCGTCTTCATCATCATTGCATCCTCATCACGACGCACAGATCACCTACGGGTGTCAAATCAAAAGACCTGCACCTGGCGAGCCGAAAATGTCCTCGGACACTCCCGGCACTAAAATCCATACGCCATTTCATACTAGTTATCCGTCCTGGCTTCGTACGGGAGCAGTTATGAATTTAAGGTGATAGGTTACTTTTAACCGAGGTGTTATAATATTTCTTTGTATACGACATTACCCGTTTTTCCTCCAGTAATCAACACGAAAAGATTTTGTTTTGATGCAACACGCGTAAGGGACACGTGAGGCTGCCCATGAGAAAATCATTCTCCACTGAGATCAACTCCTACCGCGCTGTGTCCGACCCTGTGCTTTGTATATTGCCGTGCCAAAGCAGCTTATTAACGGTAAATGGACACATTTGAAATCAAAAGGCAAATCTGAAGGAATTATTGGTATTGTCAGCATTAATACCGCTTCTCCCACGCCACAGCCAATCAAATTAGTAGCTTCAATCAAACAGTTTTTCAAAATGTTCACTACCAATCGCGTCCCATTGCACATTTTTGGTGGGTGTACATTACGTAACAATATATTAGGCCACCCTCACTTTCAAAATCAGCCTGTATGGTGGCAAGCCGGAAGGATGTGAATAATTGAGAAATTCTGTATGGTAATGAACAGCTCCTTCACTATCGACTGCTGTGTATACAGATTAATATACTTGAACCTGGACAGTGGATTTTGAGTAGGGGAAGGTCGGGAGGTATCGGACGGCGGCTGGTATCGGACAATTCACAGATGTCTTTGTTAGCAGCATGTGGCAGAACCTGTTTACCTACACACAGGTCCGCCTGCATGTTTGAAGGGTGGGTACATCCTTTTCAGTCGAAAGGCAGAGTCGTTTATGAGTGGTGGTGTATTTTTGTCCTTTGTGTGATTTTCGGCCGGCACGGATTTACTTTTACCAAGAAGTAGCAGTAACAAGGACAAGTTGCATTGAACTTTAAGTACATTAGTAGAAGCAGTATTCCTTACCCTGTAATATCGTGGGTTTAGAATCAGTTTCTTTTCGAACGTTCTCGTTCAGTTCCTGTTTTTGTTAAGGGAGTCATTCGGGCGCTATCGGACACGAAACTGGCGTGCGGTATCGGACAGGTTGCAGTTCCGTCCGGGTTACTGATAGTACTATCCTTTGTTTTATGTAAGCATGGGGAAGATACGAGGATAATGGGAAGAAAGCAATATAATATTAGCAGTGAATAGTGTCAGGGACGATAAAATGAGTATTAGAGAGGCCAGTCAATGTTCCTCTGTTCCACAAAAGCACGTTAGATGATAGAATTAAAGCTCTTGAAGCTGGTAAAGAGATTCCAATAAAAGCGTGTACGGCGAACAGTGAGACTTTTCAGAGAACATTCTCAGATGAAGAAGAGAATGACCTGTACATGCATAGGAAGGCCCCGACAGTCAGCTCATGCCACTCATCAAAACAGAATTTTTAAAACTTGTGTATCAATTTCCTGAGGAACTGAGAGCTGAACATAGGTTTAATAAAACTAAAATGATGGCAGGAAAGACCCTTTTTATGATTTTATGTAGAGGCATTAAGACCTCCGTTTGAGGACGGCTGAGTCTATCAGCTTGCAGCGAGCAGTAGGCTTCAACAAGGAGCAAGTGGACATATTTTTGATAAATTAAATGATCTTGTGACTAAATATTTGTTTAGTCCATCAAGAATCTTCAACGCTAATGAGTGTGATATTTGCAGAATGGCTAAACGTTAATTTGTTTTATTTTGAATGTGAAAAAAAAAAATTTTTGTTAAAGAAGATTGACCTCCGATACCACCCTCCATTTTTCAAACCTACGAAAGTGTAATGACCTCTTTAATTTGTTAATATTGTCCGTGTTTTTAATTGTGATTAAATATATTCTAGTGAGTACGTTGATACAAGAATATAGATGCTTATAAAATGCATTACATGAATTTTTTCCTATTCCATACACAAATTATGGCAGAAAAGTTAAACTGTCCGGTACCTCCCGACTTTCCCCTAATCAAACATGGCTGCATGCAATGATATTAATAAGGATGAAACTCACATTATATCAGAATACTAGCATGTACCCGCGTTATTTAATTCAACTGTTTTCTATATAATTATAAAAGGAAGTGTCTGTCTGTCTGTCTGTCTGTCTGTCTGTCTGTCTGTCTGTCTGTCTGTCTGTCTGTCTGTCTGTCTGTCTGTCTGTCTGTGCGCGATGCCGAGCAAAATCTACAGCACGCAGAGATCTGAAATTGTGAACATAAGTAGATGGAAGGGGGTCCGAATGCACCTCGAAGCCGGAATTTTCATTTTCGCTTTCGTTGGTGAGTTATGAACGAAAAACCATCGGAAAACGTCCATTGGGATATGACAATCCAACGTGCCATCACTAAGATTAAATGCATTGAGTCACTGTCGCTAGGCAACGTACATAAGATAGGTCGAGAACACAATATTCAAGGAGCCATTTTTCGTCCAGGGCGTAGGAAACCGTTTTTGGTCTTATATGGTGTGAGGGCAATGACGCTGTTGATGCTCTGCAATGAACACGGGTCAAACTGATGACGAATACTATTGAAGCTACCATCATTACTGAGCATGCTGCGGACGAAGTAGTATTCCTCGGACTGTAAGTCCATTGAGTAGGAAGCCATTTTCGGTCCGCGACACGAGGAGCCATCAGCCCGTAATATTCGGAAGTGTTTGGGTGGATGTGTGCGAAGCCCAGTCAAATCTACGGCACACAGAGATCTGAAATTTTGACATAGGACAATCGCTTAAAGTTGTAGGACTCCGTCTTCGAAAACAGTGCTTTTGCCATTGTCAACTGTACGTGGATTGTTCAAGAGTTCGAAAGGCAAACACAATACAAGATACATCTTACCTCCAAATAGAACGACATTAATATACTTTATTCCGAAGCTCTATAAGGAAACAATACATTTTGAATTATATAACATGGTCTTTTACATGTTTTTGATATTAATTGTACCATCCATCAACCCGGCATCTTAAGCATTGAACGTAACAATATAATAAAAATGAAATAGGTTCGAACCCCACTGTCGGCAGCCCTGAAGATGGTTTTCCGTGGTTTCCCATTTTCACACCAGGCAAATGCTGGGGCTGTACCTTAATTAAGGCCACGGCCGCTTCCTTCCCACTCCTAGCCCTTCCCTGTCCCTTCGTCGCCATAAGACCTATCTGTGTCGGTGCGACGTAAAGCAACTATTAAAAAATGAAATAATGTTTTTATGCAATTTACGTCAAAACGATGTGAGTTAATAAATATGTTTTAATTTGCTTTTAAATAAATAGTTTAGAAACATCTAACGGTTCAATGAATAAACGCGGGCAAAGCCGCGGGCACATGCTAGTCATCTATATAACATCTGAAGAACCGTATTGCAAATTTATTCCTGAGCCTTGTGGTGATTTTTCTACCTGGCCCACTAGCAAAGTCAACAGTAACTTAGAAGACAAAATACTGTGTAGTCGACATACTTTGTCCTTGTGGCAGCCTCCGCATGGGGGAAGTTGTAATAATAATAGTAATAATGACAGTGGGAAAATTAAGGCTTCCTTGGTCATACAGAGGTAATGCGCTCGGGTTCAGAAGATTACAAGAACTGTGTAAGGGAGGTCAGATGGAGAAGACGGAATGGTCTCTGAAGAAGCTCTCTACTTGGTCTGGTGACGTAATGCAGCGAATGACCTGCTTAACTTCTGAACAATAAAACATCTTACTGAAGTCACACTTCTTTTGTGTACAGCTAGTGCAGCATCGGTGGTTCAGTGGTAGAATGCTCGCCTGCCACGCGGGCGGCCCGGGTTCGATTCCCGGCCGATGCAGCGCTCATTTTATACCATACCACTGTTAATATTTTTAAAAACATTCAGTTCCTATCGCCTGTTTTATTCTTTAAGTTAAACTAATGTCCGTCTCTGTGGTGTAGTGATTAGCATGATTAGCAGCTAACCCCGGGGTTCGATTTCCGGTCCTGCCACTAAATTTCAATAGTGGTATGAGGGCTGAAACGGGGTCCATTCAGACTCGGGAGGTCAACTGAGTAGAGGGGGGTTCGATTCCCACCTCAGCCATCTTGGAAGTGGTTTCCCACTTCTCGTCCAGGCAAATGCCGGGATGGTACCTAACTTAAGGCCACGGCCGCTTCCTTCACATTCCCCCACAAGGCCCCTGTTCAGCATAGCAGGTGAGGCCGCCTGGTTCTCCTTCCCAGTTCTATCCCCCGACTCAAAGTCTCACGCTCTAGGACACTACCCTTGAGGTGGTAGAGGTGCGATCCGTCTCTGATTCCGAGGGAAGAACCCACCCTGGGCGGTAAACGGATTAAGAAAGAAAGAAACAATTGAAAAATGCCGATCAGAATGGCCGCTCGTTCCCGGGGCATGACTACGGAGCCAAGCGCTGCATTGGGAGACACGTGGGTTCGAACCCCCTCCCCAGTTGTCCTGAGAGTATTTTCTGGTGGTTTCCCACTTTCATGCTAGGACAGTTCCAATTCATGAGCCACAGACAATTCATTTCCTCTCCTTACACAATTTAATTCATAATTCATCTTTATTAGTTGAGGTTGGCGTCAGGAAGGGCATCAGGCCGTTAAAGCATACATTAATTTCACCTCATTCCCGATCACATATCAAGTAAAGGGATTTAGGTGTAGACAAACAACAGAGTAGAAAAAAATGATTTACGTATTTACAATCTGCAAGACTACAGTGAAGCCGAGGTGATGGGTTTGGCCTGGAAAACTATTTGCTGCCCTAATTATAGTTTTCGGTGGTTTCCCATTTTCACACCAGGCAATGCCGGGCCTGTACCTTAATTAAAGCCACTACCGCTTCCTTCCCCCTCCTATCCCATCGTCGTCGTAAGACCTATCTGTGTCGGTTCAACGTAAAGCAGCTTGAATGATATGCTTTCATGTGAAGAATTGCAAAAATTCAAAGTCCAACATAATGGTCGAACCCACGACCCCGAGATTAAGATTCCCATTAACGACTGAGCAAGCCGGACTACGACTATAAATGTTTAACAGTCATATCATAGAGAAACATAATGATATGATTCTATTATCCAGATACAGAATGCTCACAATCGTCTCCAACGTCCCCGATTTATTCTCAGTCAACTCTGCTAAATAGGTAACGATTTTCGGATCGATCGACTATAAATTTGTTTTAGGATTGCTGTTTGCACGCGCTGACTCAAGCTAATAAACATTGCTAATATTGTGAGATTAATATGACTTGTAACATTATTCGGCTACTACTTCTATTGCACACGTTTGCATTTCGTCACCTCTCGAATGCAGAGCTGTAGAGGCACGGTCCAGCCGTGGCCACCGGCATGCTGAGCAGGGGTCATATGGAGGGATGTGATGATCGGTAGGGATTGACGTGGAAGAGAGAAGGAAGCGGCCGTGGCCTTGTGTTAGGTACCATCCCGGCATTTGCCTGGAGGAGAAGTGGGAATCGAACCCCTTCTGCTTATTTGACCTCCCGAAGCTGAGTGTACCCCAACCCAGTAAGTAACTTGTACCACTTCTCAAATATCGTGGCAGAGTCGGAAATTGAACCCGGGCCTCCGTGGTTGGCAGCTAACCACTACATCACCACAGAGGCGGACATGAGTTCAATTTGGTTAATAAAATAGGGGAATGCGAAAACAGGTTTTCAGCATCATTGAATAAAAATATGCATCGGCCGGGAATCGAACCCGGGCCGCCCGCGTGGCAGGCGAGCATTCTACCACTGAACCACCGATGCTACACTACAGTTATTTTTTAGAAGTGTGACTTCAGTTGCAATGTTTTGCTTGTTTAATGTTGTGTAGGTCATTGACTACATTACGTCACCAGACCAGCTAGATGGCTTCTTCCAGTAATCCATCTTGCATCTGACATTCCTTATTCAACTCTTGCACTATTCTGGCCCTTAGGTTATTAAGTTCACGCGGCCGAGGAAGTATTTTCTTTTCTTCCCACCTTTCCTGATATTTTGTGAAGACGGAACTCTTCCGGCTTCTCCAACAATTAATGTTAAGACGGGCTATAATAACTTTGTATTACCCCTTAAAACAACTATCATCTACACCTACCGTGTTTTCATAGTTTTTCTATGGACCTATGCCAGGCAGAGCACAGGTAAACTGTAGTACATATTTACTGTTACGGCCGGACGAGGTGGCCGTGCGGTTAGGGTCGCGTGGCTGTGAGCTTGCATCCGGGAGATAGTGGGTTTGAACCCCACTGTCGGCAGCCTTGAAGATGGTTTTCCGTGTTTTCTCATGTTCACATCAGGCAAATGCTTATTTATGTCCACAGCCGATTCCTTCCCACTCAAACACAGTCCTATTCCATCGTCGCCATAAAACCCTTCTGTGTCGGTGCGACGTAAAGCAAATTGAAATATATATATATATATTTACTGTTATGTATCACATAGTTCTGGCTTTCATGTCATCAGTACTGAAACTGGTAGGATCTTCAAATAGTACCACTATGTGTTATTCAGTTGTATGGAAACTATAAACAACATATGGTGGCACTATAATGAGTCGTACTAGGCAAACTGAGGAGTGAGGTTGTTTCTTATTGTTTTCCTCATTGGCTCTACGAGTAACACCTTTCACGGCACCCAGACGTACTAGTCGAGTTCTGTCATTACTCGACACCGCTCTTACCTCAAGGGAAGCGACACACCCTTAAGGCCGACATCTACCTTAAAACGTAGGTGACAGAACAGATGTGTTGTGAGAAGACCACATGAGAAAGAAAAATAGCTGTAGCAGGTGGACGCGTTCCGACATAAATAAGATAGAGACTTCAGCGGAAGCAACAGGTCCCATTAGTAAAAACTTGCATTTATCTCTAGCTGTACTTTTTGAACAACTTAGGATTAGCAGGAGAAGCATATTCCCCTCCCGTTACATGAAAGTCCTTGTCATATGTCCGAATAATATATTTCCGGTCGAGGAAAAACTCACAAAAGTAATAATAAAATGTCAGAGTTTGCCTCTATAGTGTAGGGGTTAGTGTGATTAGCTGCCACCCCAGGAGGCCCGGGTTCGATTCCCGAGTCTGCCACGAAATTTGAAACCTGGTACGAGGACTGGAACGGGATCCACTCAGCCTCGGGAGGTCAACTGAGTAGAGGATGTTCGATTCCCACCTCAGCTATTCTCGAAGTGATTTTCTGTGGTTTCCCACTTCTCCACTTAGGGCCACGTCCGCTTCCTTCTCTCTTCTCTGCCTATCCGTTCCAATATTCCCATCCCCGCAAGGTACTGATCCTTCTTCCCAGTTTTATCTCTGGCCCAAAGTCTCACGCTCCAGGACACTGCCCTTGAGGCGGTTGTGGCGGGGTCCCTCAATGAGTCCGAGGGAAAACCAAGCCTGAAGGTTAAACGGATACAGAAAATAAATAAAATAAAATAAAAATTGTCAGATACTTTTCACTCTTTGTTGCTCGGTACACAAGCAGGATATTATTTACCCATTTACCAGTTTACTGGTCCTCTTTTCAAGATTAATCGTCATTAAATGTGATTTCCTCCGCAAATAAATAAATAAATAAATAGCACTTATCAGTTTTTCAATTATTTGAGCAAATTTGAAGTTTTACACACTTTCCACCCTTTTAGGTTATTAGGACAACTGAACAGTATTTCCACGTCGATGGCGCTCACCGTTCAAGAACTCAGCAGTAAAAATATATATTAGGCAATATCTCCGTTACCATAGCTCGTAATGTACGATGTGCTGTAATGTACAAAAATAGTATGTAAAATCGAATATTACATTTTACATAATTTTTGTTTTCATAATATTTTTAATTTTATTGCTTGATAACAAAAATATGTTTTTCCCACTCAGAGACTGCCATAAGACAAAGCTTGCTGGACACTATGTGTGCCATTTCACTGTCCTAAACTGATAATCTTATGGAACTAAGATGGAGGCAAATTAAATACGTTGCATAAACTCAATCATCTATATCAATAAGATACAGTACATCTTGAGATCGAAATAGAAAACATCAAGGTGGCAGTGATCGAAAAAAGAAGGGATTCGGAATTGTTAAGACACTGTCTTCTTCTTCTTAATCTGCTTATCCTCCAGAATCGGTTTTTCCCTCGGACTCAGCTAGGGATCGCACCTCTACTGCCTCAAGGGCAGTGTCCTGGAGCTTCAGACATCGGGTCGGGAGATACAACTGGGGAGGATGATCAGTACCTCGCCCAGGCGGCCTCACCTGCTATGCTGAACAGGGGCCTTGCGGGGGGATGGGAAGATTGGAAGGGGGAAGGAAGCGGCCGTGGCCTTAAGTTTATTTTGCTATTGGCTTTACGTCGCACCGACAGGAAAGGGCTAGGACTGGGAAGGAAGCGGCTGTGGCCTTAAATAAGGTACAGTCCCGGCATTTGCCTGGTGTGAAAATGGGAAACCACGGAAAACCATCTTCAGGGCTGCCGACAGTAGGGTTCGAACACATTATCTCCCGAATACTGGATACTGGCCGCAATTAAGCGACAGCGTTTGCCTGGAGGAGAAGTGGGAAACTACGGAAAACCACTTCGAGGATGGCTGAGGTGGGAATCGAACCCACCTCTACCAAGGCCAACTAGATATACAGGCCATAAGACTCCCCCTCCACTTTGGGGGCTACGTCACACAAGTCGCCAGCCGCTTCACTTCTCGCCAGTGACTGTAGGCTGATCTGAACCTCGCAGCAGTGAGGCTGTCGATGGTGTTGAATGATTTAAACGTGTGTGAACATTGTGAATTATGGCCACGTCGTGTTGTATACCTGGTTGTAGAATCAACTACAGTTCAAAACAGCCTAATATTTCAGTGTTTAAATTTCCTACTGACTTGTTTCGGAAACAAAAGTATATCATAACCATCCATCGAACCGAATTCGTCCCTTCAGCAAGCTCAGTTGTGTGCATAAAACATTTCGACGAAGTTTAGTAATTAGGGACGATTCTGTTAAAAGACCTGATGAGTCTATTTTAACTGTAAAATCTAACCATTTAAAACTCTCAAACGACGCTATTCCTAAGTTTGAAAATGTGCCTGCTTATCTGTCTAAAAATCTTCCAACACCGAGCAAAAATCCTATTCAAAGACAAGAAGAAATTTGAAAACGGGAAGAGAAAGGAAGGAAAGAAAGCTGAGGAAGAATATGACGGGATCAAGGACTTCGATGACGTTCAGGGTAATTTCAGTATTAAACGCAAATTAGATTTGGACAAAGTTTTCATCAATTTTAACAGCCAAAGTCTCTGTATTTTCAAAATGTATATTACTGAGGCAAATATTCCGAAAATTGGTACTTTCTAACATTAAACGAGGCTCTTGATTTTAAAGCCATTAAACATGATATTTTCATGAGTGATAACCCTCATATACGTGCATTAGGTGACGGGGACAATATATTAAAATGGTAAAATTAGAAAAGTATTTGTAACTTCCCGTTTAGACTTGCTTGTAACTCAAAAGTGACTCTCCACGACAAAATAGAATCTGTCCACAAAATAATCGATGAAATTGAAAGTGAAGTTGATGAGTGTAACATTACTGATAAATTATAATTTTGTAAGGAACAGTTAAATATAGCCTTTGCAAAGAAAGTGTCTTACTCCTATATACTAATAAAATGGTTCACATCAAAATTTTTCGCATTTCCTGTGGCGTATAGGAAGATAAGACAGTCAACGTTTCTTACAATGCCTTGTATGCATGAAACTTCGTCGAAGTCTTTTACTGCAAAACTAGGCACGGGAAATTCGGGTATTACTTGAAAAAGAAACTAAAATTGTTAAAGGAGCATGAAAGATTTTATAACTTGTTGGATGGAGTCTAAGTTAAACGTGAGCTGAACTAAAAAGGAGGAACGGTTTTATTTTTTTGTTATTGTTTTTGCTTTACGTCGCACCGACACATATAGGTCGTATGGCAACGATGTGATAGGAAAGGCCTAACAGCTGGAAGGAAGCGGCCGTGGCCTTAATTATGGTACAGCCCCAGCATTTGCCTGGTGTGAAAATGGGAAACTACGGAAAACCATCTTCAGGGCTGCCGACAGTGGAATTCGAACCCACTATCTCCCGATGCAAGTTCACAGCCGCACGCCCCTAACCGCAGGGCCAAATCGCCCGGTAGGAGGAAAGGTAGAGGGAGTTGATTTTACTAGTAAAAGCGGAGAAAATGACACTACATTAGCTACAACTGCACAAACTTTTATGTTGTCATAGAGTCTTTAAAAAAATAAAGACGTTGTTGATTTGTTTCCATGTAAGAACCTAACGTGACATTTCTTAGAAGAACGAACTTTGCAAGTATTTAAAGTATTAACAGATAGGCCTATAGCTTATAAAGTAGCATGCATAATTTCTACTAATAACAGTGTTAGTAGGAAAATGTTTGAAAAGCTGTTCAAAAGCAATTTACAAACCACTTTTCAAGACCCATTTGAGGAAACACAAAAAATAAATAATTGTTTGATACTGGTCATTTATTTAAAATCTTAATACATAACTGGCTTAATCAAGCTGACAACTTATCCTGACTTTGACAACCCTAAGTCAGACAAGAAAATGTATATCTGAGTCTGTCTAGTGTGGCCTTGGCTTGCTCCTAGCCTGGACTAAAAGGTGTTGTGCCATACTCTTTTAGAGCTATAAAATGTAAACCTGTATACTAATGTTTTTACATGAGGATTCTCACAGAAAAATTCTGATTTCCGTTGTCAATAATGTTCTGGAAAACGAAAACGTCATGTTTAAAACATGCAGTGATTAAATAAATAGTTTTAAACATTTCGTTGACAAATGTATATACATCTTTTGTAATATATTATTGAATAACAATAGAAAAGTTACCGTAGACAAACTCATGGCTAAGATGAAGAAATCCTCAGGAAAATAAAAAATGTATAAACTGAAACCTTAGGAATTGTTAGGTAAGTTTTAAGTTGCAGCTTCATTTCTAAGAAAGGTTTCAGACTACTGTTGTGAATTGCCATCATGTGTTTTCCTAGTACCATTACAACTATTTGTATACGTATTACGCTTTCTAATCCTTTACATGATACCGTGTTCAGTTACAAGTGACAGATGTCAGCACAATTTTACGTAAAGAAATGTACATATACTGCCCAGCCAGTTTTCTCCCCGCATAAAACTCGTGTAGTATACAGGCCTAAGTAATGCCACAATTGAAGGATTGTTCAGTTATATCGTTGAGGTTGAATAAATGAACAATATCATAGTGAAAATGAGAGCGGGCCCTTCACTGCCATGCTGAACGCCAGCCACTCTCGTGACGTCACGGTCCGAGCCTTGTGGCCTGTCTGTCTAGTGCGGCCTGTCTGTCTAGTGCGGCCTCTGTGGTGTAGTGGTTAGTGCGATTAGGTGCCACCCCCGGAGTCCCGGGTTCGATTCCCGGCTCTGCCACGAAATTTGAAAAGTGGTACGAGGGCTGGAACGGGGTCCACTCCGCCTCGGGAGGTCAACTGAGTAGAGGTGGGTTCGATTCCCACCTCAGCCATCCTGGAAGTGGTTTTCCGTGGTTTCCCACTTCTCCTCCAGGCAAATGCCGGGGTGGTACCTAACTTAAAGCCACGACCGCTACCTTCCCTCTTCCTTGTCTATCCCTTCCAACCTTCCCATCCCCCACCAAGGCCCCTGCTCAGTACAGCAGGTGAGGCCGTCTGGGCGGTACTGATCATTCTCCCCAGTTGTATCCCCCGATCCGATGTCTAAAGCTCCAGGACACTGCCCTTGAGGCGGTAGAGGTGGGATCCCTCGCTAAGTCCGAAGAAAAAGCCAACCCTGGACAATAAACAGATTAAGAAAGAAAAATGATATTGGAGAGTGTTGTTGGAATGAATCATGACGGGGAAAACTGGAGTACCCGGAGAAAAAACTGTCCCGCCTCCGCTTTGTCCAGCACAAATCTCACATGGAGTGACCGGGATTTGAACCACGGAACTCAGCGGTGAGACGCCGGCGCGCTGCCGCCTGAGCCAAGGAGGCTCGCAGACGATGTTTCAAGAATTAAGAAATTCATTGAAGGAAGAAGATTAATGGAATATATATATTTATTGCAGAATGAAAAAATAAATAAATCTGCGAAACAAGAAAAAGAAAGAACTGGATTTCTAAGACGCCAAGGACACAAATACAAGGAAGAAAATCTCTAGGATACTGAGAGATAGCTCAATATAGGGGTCGTGTGGAAAGCACGGCGCATCATCTCGGTCGTTATTTTCGGCTATCGAGACCGGGGCCGCCATTTCACCGTGAGATAGCTCCTCAATTCTAATCACGTAGGCTGAGTGGACCTCGAACCAGCCCTCGTGTCGAGAGAAAAATCGCTGACCTGGCCCGGACTAGAGCCCGGGAGTAGTATAATGGGAGAGTTCTGCGGCCTCCTCCTCCCGCGGGAAATATGAATTTTGGCGGGAAATTTGAATTTTGGCGCGAGATTTGAATTTGTAAACAAAGCCACATGCTTTTTGACAGCTGTCATCGACAACAACGCATCGCTAACCTCACTGCTGCCATCTTGACGGGCCTAAACCTCAGTAGTGCCAACTTAACCTAACTAGCGCGAGGTAAACAAAGCCACGTGTTTTTGACAGCCACGTGCTTTTTGACAGACAACAATGCATCGCTAACCTCAGTACTGCCATCTTGACGGGCCTAAACCTCAGTAGTACCAACTTAACCTAACTAGCGCGAGGTAAACAAAGCCACGTGTTTTTTGACAGCCACGTGCTTTTTGACAGACAACAACGCATCGCTAACCTCAGTACTGCCATCTTGACGGGCCTAAACCTCAGTAGTACCAACTTAACCTCACTAGCGCGAGATAAACAAAGCCACGTGCTTTTTGACAGCCACGTGCTTTTTGACAGCTGTCATCCGCCATCTTTAAACTACAGAGCACTGTGCTGCCCTCTTTATCGTAGTAGATGTAAAATTCGTCACCTGTCATCGGCAGTGCTGCCATCTTCGCGGGCCTAAACCTTAGTGCTACCAACTTAACCTCACTAGCGTGAGATAAACAAATCCACGTGCAGCTGTTATCCGCCATCTTTAATCTATAGAGCACAGTGCTGCCCTCTTTAGCTACTTACCTTTGAAATGTGGTACGTCACAGCTGTCATCCGCCATCTTGCATCCGAAACCTCAGTGCTGCACTCTTTAGCTAGATACCTTTGAAATGTAGTGGTGGCAAATTCTTTATGCTCTTGTTTGGAAACAAAGCCACGTGCAGCTGTCATCCGCCATCTTTAATCCAGAGAGCACCGTGCTGCCCTCTTTAGCTACTTACCTTTGAAATGTGGTACGTCACAGCAGTCATCCGCCATCTTGCATCCGAAACCTCAGTGCTGCACTCTTTGGCTAGATACCTTTGAAATGTAGTGGCGGCAAATTCTTTATGCTCTTGTTTGGAAACAAAGCCACGTGCTATTTTGACAGCTGTCATCCGCCATCTTTAATCCATAGAGCACCGTGCTGCCCTCTTTAGCTACTTACCTTTGAAATGTGGTACGTCACAGCTGTCATCCGCCATCTTGCATCGCAAACCTCAGTGCAGCACTCTTTAGCTAGATACCTTTGAAATGTATGGCGGAAAAATTCCACGTGCTCTTGTTTGGAAACAAAGCCACGTGCAGCTGTCAACCGCTATCTTTAATCCAGAGAGCACCGTGCTGCCCTCTTTAGCTACTTACCTTTGAAATGTGGTACGTCACAGCTGTCATCCGCCATCTTGCATCGCAAACCTCAGTGCTGCACTCTTTAGCTAGATACCTTTGAAATGTAGTGGCGGCAATTTGAAAAATTCTTTATGCTCCTGTTTGGAAACAAACCTATGCGCTTTTTTGTCAGCTATCATCCGCCATCTTTAATCTAGAGAGCACCATGCTGCCCTCTATGTGGTGGTGGTAAATTCTACACGCTCTTGTTTGGAAACAAACCCATGTGCTTTTCTGACAGCTGTCAACCGCCAGAGAGCACCGTGCTGCCCTCTTTATGCCGGTGGCAAATTCCACGTGCTTTTTGACAGCCGTCATCCGCCATCTTTAATCAAGAGAGCACCGTGCTGCCATCTGTAGCTAGACACCTTTGAAATGTGGTGGCGGCAAAAACCACGTGCTCTTGTTTAGTAAACAAAGCCACGTGCTTTTTTGACAGCTATCATCCGCCATCTTTAATCAATAGAGCACTGTGCTGCTATCATGCGGGTAATTTCGTCAGCTGTCATCCACCATCTTTAATCTACAGAGCGCCGTGCTGCTCTCTGTAGTAGCGGGCAATTTGAAAAGTTCTGTTACTTGTCATCCGTCATCTTTAATCAACAAAGCTTCGTACTGCTATCTTTAGCTACATACATTTAACATGTGGTGGCAGATAATTTGAAAATAAAAAACCTTCCGTTAGCTATCATCCGCCATCTTTATTCAACAGAGCATCGTGCTGCTATCTCTGGCTACATACATTTAACATGTGGTGACGGCAATGTGAAATTCTATCTAGATGCAATCTTTAATCAACAGAGCACCGTGCTGCTATCCCTTTGAATTGTGGTGACGGATAATTTGAAATTCCGTTAGCTATCATCATTAAACATTAGTGCATTCGCTAACCTAACCTCTCATCTACTATCTTGAAGGAGATTATACGACACCTCCTCTACCTCCTGCTCTTCCTCCTCCTCCTCCTCCTCTGTCAAGGCATAACTTTATCGAACACGCATCGCGAAGGCAAGAGTGTGCAGCGATATGCATGTTTAGACTTGCGGATTACGAAAGAAACATAACAAGACTTGAATCGAACACTGCATTCGATGTCGTTAACTTCAACATGTGATTAAAACATTGTCTGGTGTGTTCAGAACACTACATAAGTAGAATCGAACGCTGTACAACATGTTAGGGGATACCTTTGTTCTAAGAAGATCAGATTGAAACATAACAAGACTAGAATTCAACACTGCACTCGATACAACATGTGATCAGAACATTAATTGATGTGTTCAGATCACTAAACAAGTAGAACCGAACACTGTACAACATGTTAGGGGATACCTTTGTTCTAAGAAGATCAGATTGAAACATAACAAGACTAGAATCGAACACTGCACTCGATGTCGTGAACCTTAACATGTGATCCGATACAACATGTTAGGGGATACCTTTGTTCTAAGAAAATTAGATTGAAACATAGCAAGACTAGAATCGAACACTGTAAGAGCATTGTTTGATGTGTTCAGAGCAAAAGTACAACTTCAATGATTTACCTAGTGTAAAAATCAAAAACACACGCTGTGCACATATCGCATAGCTATCTCGCCTATCACTTACCTAGTATGAAAATCAAAAACACACTGTGCACATATCGCATAGCTAACTCGGCAACACTTCAAATGATTTGCTTAGTACGAAAATAAAAAAATCTATACCGCGTAGCTAACTCGTTCATCACACTGCTAAGACGCTTAGTAATTGCAAATACACTGATATATGTCATACGAAAATCAAGAAAGCACACTGCGTAGCCAACTCGCTCGGGTCACTCGCTTAGTTATTGCAACACGACTAGAAAACTGATACACGTTACTCTTTTTTTCTCGAAACACACACACACACGGATAAGAATGTTCCGAGATACTACATACTTACATGTTTTTTTAAAAAAAATAGGGGGGATGAAATATCATAAATTATATGTACACATGTTGTTTCCTCCAAGTTGTAAGACGAAATAGACGCAGTACTGCGAGTTTCCGCTCTAGCTGGCGAACGGAAGTAGCATGATATCTCAGCAAAAAAAAAAAAAAAAAAATACGCGTGAGCTTGCATACACGCACGTCAGACACAATGATGGATACCGCGATTCAAATCCTGGCAACTTATGCCGTCAGGAAGGGCATCCGGCGAGCATCTAGCTGTAGATCCCCGATTCTCGTGTTAAAAAGAGCATCTAGTTGTAAAACAGATTCTTAATCCGAGTTCTTTGACGTCAGGAAGGGTAACCGGCCGAAAACATTAGTGTATAATGTAAGAGGCTAGATACTGCCAGTTTTGCGTCAGGAAGGGCAACTAGTCTTAAAACAAATTCTTGTGATTTAAAATCTTAGTTTTGCGTCAGGAAGGGCATCCGGCTGTAAAACAATAGTTCGTGATACAGCGATTTATATTCCAAGAAGTGCATCTAGCTGTAGATCCCCGATTCTCGTGTTAAAAAGAGCATCTAGTTGTAAAACAGATTCTTAATCTGAGTTCTTTGACGTCAGGAATGGCAACCGGCCGAAACCAATAGTGTATGATGTAAGAGGCTAGATACTGCCAGTTTTGCGTCAGGAAGGGCAACTAGTCTTAAAACAAATTCTTGTGATTTAAAATCTTAGTTTTGCGTCAGGAAGGGCATCCGGCTGTAAAACAATAGTTCGTGATACAGCTATTTAAGATTTATGAAGTGCATCTAGTTGTAAAACCCCTATTCTCGTGTTAAAAAGAGCATCTAGTTGTGAAACAGATTCTTAATCCTAGTTCTTTGGCGTCAGGAAGGGCACCCGGTCGAAAACAATATTGTATGATGTAAGAGGCTAGATACTGCCAGTTTTGCGTCAGGAAGGGCAACTAGTCTTAAAACAAATTCTTGCGATTTAAAAATCTCAGTTTTGCATCAGGAAGGGCATCCGGCTGTAAAACAATAGTTCGTGATACAGCGATTTAAAATCTAAGAAGTGCATCTAGCTGTAAATCCCCCGATTCTCGTGTTAGAAAGTGCAAGTAGTTGTAAAACAGATTCTTAATCCGATTTCTTTGACGTCAGGAAGGGCAACCGGTCGAAAACAATAGTGTATGATGTAAGAGGCTAGATACTGCCAGTTTTGCGTCAGGAAGGGCGACTAGTCTTAAAACAAAACAGATTCTTAATCCTAGTTCTTTGACGTCAGGAAGGGCAACCGGTCGAAAACAATAGTGTATGATGTAAGAGGCTAGATACTGCCAGTTTTGCATCAGGAAGGGCAACTAGTCTTAAAACAAATTCTTGCGATTTAAAAATCTTAGTTTTGCGTCAGGAAGGGCATCCGGCCGTAAAACAATAGTTCGTGATACAGCGATTTAAAATCTAAGTAGTGCATCTAGCTGTAAATCCCCGATTCGCGTGTTAGAAAGTGCAAGTAGTTGTAAAACAGATTCTTAATCCGAGTTTTTTGACGTCAGGAAGGGCAACCGGTCGAAAACAATACTGAATGATGTAAGAGGCTAGATACTGCCAGTTTTACGTCAGGAAGAGCAACTAGTCTTAAAACAAAACAAATTCTTAATCCTAGTTCTTTGACGTCAGGAAGGGCAACCGGTCGAAAACAATAGTGTATGATGTAAGAGGCTAGATACTGCCAGTTTTGCGTCAGGAAGGGCAACTAGTCTTAAAACAAAACAGATTCTTAATCCTAGTTCTTTGACGTCAGGAAGGGCAACCGGTCGAAAACAATAGTGTATGATGTAAGAGGCTAGATACTGCCAGTTTTGCGGCAGGAAGGGTAACTTGTCTTAAAACAAATTCTTGCGATTTAAAATCTTAGTTTTGCGTCAGGAAGGGCATCCGGCTGTAAAACAATAGTTCGTGATACAGCGATTTAAAATCTAAGAAGTGCATCTAGCTGTAAATCCCCGATTCTCGTGTTAGAAAGTGCAAGTAGTTGTAAAACAGATTCTTAATCCAAGTTCTTTGATGTCAGGACGGGCAACCGGTCGAAAAAAATAGTGTATGATGTAAGAGGCTAGACACCGCCAGTTTTGCGTCAGGAAGGGCAACTAGTCTTAAATCAAAACAGATTCTTAATCCTAGTTCTTTGACGTCAGGAAGGGCAACCGGTCGAAAACAATAGTGTATGATGTAAGAGGCTAGATACTGCCAGTTTTGCGGCAGGAAGGGTAACTTGTCTTAAAACAAATTCTTGCGATTTAAAATCTTAGTATTGCGTCAGGAAGGGCATCCGACTGTAAAACAATAGTTCGTGATACAGCGATTTAAAATGTAAGAAGTGCATCTAGCTGTAAATCCCCGATTCTCGTGTTAGAAAGTGCAAGTAGTTGTAAAACAGATTCTTAATCCGAGTTCTTTGACGTCAGGAAGGGCAACCGGTCGAAAACAATAGTCCATGATGTAAGAGGCTAGATACCGCCAGTTTTGCGTCAGGAAGGCAACTAGTCTTAAAACAAAACAGATTCTTAATCCTAGTTCTTTGACGTCAGGAAGGGCAAGCGGTCGAAAACAATAGTGTATGATGTAAGAGGCTAGATACTGCTAGTTTTGTGTCAGGAAGGGTAACTAGTCTTAAAACAAATTCTTGTGATTTAAAATCTTAGTTTTGCGTCAGGAAGGGCATCCGGCTGTAAAACAATAGTTCGTGATACAGCGATTTAAAATCTAAGTAGTGCATCTAGCTGTAAAACCCAGATTCTCGTGTTAAAAAGAGCATCTAGTTGTAAAACAGATTCTTAATCCGAGTTCTTTGACGTCAGGAAGGGCAACCGGTCGAAAACAATAGTGTATGATGTAAGAGGCTAGATACTGCCAGTTTTGCGTCAGGAAGGGCAACTAGTCTTAAAACAAATTCTTGCGATTTAAAAATCGTAGTTTTGCGTCAGGAAGGGCATCCGGCTGCAAAACAATAGTTCGTGATACAGCGATTTAAAATCTAAGAAGTGCATCTAGCCGTAAATCCCCGATTCTCGTGTTAGAAAGTGCAAGTAGTTGTAAAACAGATTCTTAATCCGAGTTCTTTGACGTCAGGAAGGGCAACCGGTCGAAAACAATAGTGTATGATGTAAGAGGCTAGATACTGCCAGTTTTCCGTCAGGAAGGGCAACTAGTCTTAAAACAAATTCTTGCGATTTAAAATCTGTAAAACATATTTTTATTCCTAAGAGAATCGAACCCGAGACTGCCCTGTGAGAGGCATGCACACTAAACTAAACTGTAGGCTATAGGTTACATTTTTTTTTTGTTCCACAGTCTTTGAAGTTGTATCGGTGCAGTCATTCAGAGCGAAGTGCCGAATGCATGTGTTGGCTGAAATTGTACACGCATCTTCCGGCTGTAGTAACCTTGAACGAAGACACTGCGTGGTGATAAGCTATTTGTAACTCATGGAACGTCTTCTTAGCTGAGTAGCATTCAGCCCGTGTAAGCTCCTAACATAAAATATCATCTTGTACGGAGAGGTTAAAACACAGTGCCAGCATATAGCCCACTCCTATCGAAAGAGCCTGCACGGGGCCGGCATGTAGGCTACTCCTGTTGAAGGAGCCTGTACAAGGTTTAACACCCTTCTATCAACAGCCCTTACTTAATGCTGGCTTTTTGCACGCCCTCGAAACTATCTAAGAATGTAATATACAATAGTAGGGAGAGGGTAAAGCCCGGTGCCGGCACATAGCCTACTCCTACCGAAGAAGCCTGCACACAGCTTAGCGCCTCCATCCGACAAATGAATCACCCTCAACACTCTTGTACTCACAATCATTTTCGAAGGAGTCTGCATCAGGTTTAACGCCCCCATCAACAGCCCTTACTTAATGCTAGATTTTTTGCACACCCCGCCTCTTAGAACATACACCATAGTTTTACGACCGGTTACCCTTCCTGACTAGGATTTTAAATCGCAGTATACGCGATAAAGTTGTTATAGCGGGTTTTATAACTAGATATCCCGGTACCGGCACATAGCCTACTCCTACCGAAAAAGCCTGCACACAGCTTAACGCCTCCATCCGACAAATGAATCACCCTCAACACTCTTGTACCCGCAATCATTCCCGCTACTTCGGGAGATAGCAGGTTCGAACTCCTACTGTCGGAAGCCGTAAAAAATAGCAAATGCTAGGCGAGGGACCTGCGCGATCGTCATAACATGATCTAGCCGGATGCCCTTCCTGACGGCATAAGTTGCCAGGATTTGAATCGCGGTATCCATCATTGTGTCTGACGTGCGTGTATGCAAGCTCACGCGTATTTTTTTTTTTTTTGCTGAGATATCATGCTACTTCCGTTCGCCAGCTAGAGCGGAAACTCGCAGTACTGCGTCTATTTCGTCTTACAACTTGGAGGAAACAACATGTGTACATATAATTTATGATATTTCATCCCCCCTATTTTTTTAAAAAAAAAACATGTAAGTATGTAGTATCTCGGAACATTCTTATCCGTGTGTGTGTGTGTTTCGAGAAAAAAAAGAGTAACGTGTATCAGTTTTCTAGTCGTGTTGCAATTACTAAGCGAGTGACCCGAGCGAGTTGGCTACGCAGTGTGCTTTCTTGATTTTCGTATGACATATATCAGTGTATTTGCAATTACTAAGCGTCTTAGCAGTGTGATGAACGAGTTAGCTACGCGGTATAGATTTTTTTATTTTCGTACTAAGCAAATCATTTGAAGTGTTGCCGAGTTAGCTATGCGATATGTGCACAGTGTGTTTTTGATTTTCATACTAGGTAAGTGATAGGCGAGATAGCTATGCGATATGTGCACAGCGTGTGTTTTTGATTTTTACACTAGGTAAATCATTGAAGTTGTACTTTTGCTCTGAACACATCAAACAATGTTCTTACAGTGTTCGATTCTAGTCTTGCTATGTTTCAATCTAATTTTCTTAGAACAAAGGTATCCCCTAACATGTTGTATCGGATCACATGTTAAGGTTCACGACATCGAGTGCAGTGTTCGATTCTAGTCTTGTTATGTTTCAATCTGATCTTCTTAGAACAAAGGTATCCCCTAACATGTTGTACAGTGTTCGGTTCTACTTGTTTAGTGATCTGAACACATCAATTAATGTTCTGATCACATGTTGTATCGAGTGCAGTGTTGAATTCTAGTCTTGTTATGTTTCAATCTGATCTTCTTAGAACAAAGGTATCCCCTAACATGTTGTACAGTGTTCGGTTCTAGTCTTGTTATGTTTCTATCTAATTTTCTTAGAACAAAGGTATCCCCTAACATGTTGTACAGTGTTCGGTTCTACTTGTTTAGTGATCTGAACACATCAATCAATGTTCTGATCACATGTTAAGGTTAACGACATCGAGTGCAGTGTTCGATTCTAGTCTTGTAATGTTTCAATCTGATCTTATTAGAACAAAGGTATCCCCTAACATGTTGTACAGCGTTCGATTCTACTTATGTAGTGTTCTGAACACACCAGACAATGTTTTAATCACATGTTGAAGTTAACGACATCGAGTGCAGTGTTCGATTCAAGTCTTGTTATGTTTCTTTCGTAATCCGCAAGTCTAAACATGCATATCGCTGCACACTCTTGCCTTCGCGATGCGTGTTCGATAAAGTTATGCCTTGACAGAGGAGGAGGTAGAGGTAGGGGAGGAGAAGGAGGAGGAAGAGCAGGAGGTAGAGGAGGTGTCGTATAATCTCCTTCAAGGTAGTAGATGAGAGGTTAGGTTAGCGAATGCACTAATGTTTAATGATGATAGCTAACGGAATTTCAAATTATCCGTCACCACAATTCAAAGGAATAGCAGCACGGTGCTCTGTTGATGACATCTAGATAGAATTTCAAATTGCCGTCACCACATGTTAAATGTATGTAGCTAGAGATAGCAGTACGATGCTCTGTTGAATAAAGATGGCGGATGATAGCTAACGGAAGGTTTTTTATTTTCAAATTATCCGCCACCACATGTTAAATGTATGTAGCTAAAGATAGCAGTACGAAGCTTTGTTGATTAAAGATGACGGATGACAAGTAACAGAACTTTTCAAATTTCCCGTTACTACAGAGAGCAGCACGGTGCTCTCTGGATTAAAGATGGCGGATGACAGCTTCACGTGGCTTTGTTTCCAAACAAGAGCATAAAGAATTTGCCACCACTACATTTCAAAGGTATCTAGCTAAAGAGTGCAGCACTGAGGTTTCGGATGCAAGATGGCGGATGACAGCTGTGACGTACCACATTTCAAAGGTAAGTAGCTAAAGAGGGCAGCAGTGTGCTCTATAGGTTAAAGATGGCGGATGACAGCTATACGTGGATTTGTTTATCTCACCCTAGTGAGGTTAAGTTGGTAGCATTAAGGTTTAGGCCCGCGAAGATGGCAGCACTGCTGATGACAGGTGACGAATTTTACATCTACTACGATAAAGAGGGCAGCACAGTGCTCTGTAGTTTAAAGATGGCGGATGACAGCTGTCAAAAAAGCACGTGGCCGTCAAAAAGCACGTGGCTTTGTTTATCTCGCGCTAGTGAGGTTAAGTTGGTACTACTGAGGTTTAGGCCCATCAAGATGGCAGTACTGAGGTTAGCGATGCGTTGTTGTCTGTCAAAAAGCACGTGGCTGTCAAAAAACACGTGGCTTTGTTTACATCGCGCTAGTTAGGTTAAGTTGGTACTACTGAGGTTTTGGCCCGTCAAGATGGCAGAACTGAGGTTAGCGATGCGTTGTTGTCTGTCAAAAAGCACGTGGCTGTCAAAAAACACGTGGCTTTGTTTACCTCGCGCTAGTTACGTTAAGTTGGCACTACTGATGTTTAGGCCCGTCAAGATGGCAGCAGTGAGGTTAGTGATGCGTTGTTGTCGATGACAGCTGTCAAAAAGCACGTGGCTTTGTTTACAAATTCAAATCTCGCGCCAAAATTCAAATTTCCCGCCAAAATTCAAATTTCCTGCCAGAATTCAAATTTCTCGCGGGAGGAGGAGGAGGCCGCAGAACTCTCCCATTATACTACTCCCGGGCCTCCGGGCGGGAGGCAGGCACACTACCCCTACACCACGGGGCCGACATAAACAACTGGCCTACATATATCTGAAACAAGGGTAGACATTTCGGTAGTCTACAAACACTATCAGGAATAAAGTTAAATCGCGAGAATATACATTGAAGTTAGCATGTTAGAAGGCTATGAATTCCGTAATACGACGCAACTACCTATACAGAGATTGAGGCGGCGGTGGACGCAACTAACTTCATATACCTACTTCTATGTTATTTGTGCAGGACATGGCCAAGACCGACTCCAATCCTCACACCGTAATATATAAAAAACATGGCGGCCGAAGTAGGCGGATTGCTGGTATTGGCTAACACGAAAATATTACGTACATCTATTTATATAAAATAAGAGTTTTGTCTGTACATTGCTCAGAATTTAAAAAGAATGGTATTTCTGTATCGGTCATGTCCTCAGTAACCAGGAAATGCATTTTTTACTTTTCCATAATGTCTGTCTGTCTGTCTGTCTGTCTGTCTGTCTGTCTGTCTGTCTGTCTGTCTGTCTGTCTGTCTGTCTGTCTGTCTGTCTGTCTGTCTGTCTGTCTGTCTGTCTGTCTGTCTGTCTGTCTGTCTGTCTGTCTGTCTGTAGGTACACGCATCACTAGAAAACGGCCAAAGGGAATTTAATGAAAATCGGTATGCAAAGTCGAGAAATAAGTCGCTACAATCTAGGCCATAAATATATTCACGCTGATAGAAATGGTAGTTTAAGGGAAGGCCTCAAATTTAATTTTCAAATATTTATATTTTTAGTAGTCCTATCTTAATAAAAATTGGTATGAAAAATAGAGGAATACGTCGCTATAATCTAGGCCATAAATAATGTTATTCACGCTGAGTGAAATGGTAGTTTAGGGGAAGGCTTAACATTTATTTTTTTAAATATTTGCGTTATTAGTGGTCCTATATCATTGAAAATTGGTATGAAAAGTCGAAGAAAGGGACACTACAATTTAAGCTATAAGTAATTTTGTTTACGCTGAGTGAAATGGTATTTTAGGGGAAAGCCTAAATGTAATTCTCAAATATTTATATTATTAGTTGTCGTATCGATAAATACTCTACATAACCAAAGTTATACAGAATTAAATTTCCGACCATTTATGTCTTATACATTTTTACCGTACAGGCTGTGATAACACAGATATTCATGAATTTGTATTTTTGTTGCTTAGTCCATATCAACGCCGTGCCACGAGAAAATGGGTTAACAGAGTTTAATGAAAATCGGTATATAGAGTCGGGGAATAAGAAACTACAGTCTAAGCTATAAACAATTTTATTCATCCTGGATGAAATTGTAGTTTAGGGGAAGGTGCCTAAAATGTAATTTTTAAATACCAATGTTAATGGTCCTATCGAAAAGTACTATACAGTATAAAAAGTTATAGAGAATACAATTTCCGATCATTTATCTTTTATTCAGTTTTACCGTACCGACTATGGTAAGAGTGGCATTTCAGAGTCGGAAGAAAACGAAATGTGAAGGCCTATAATATCTAAAGTGCATAACATTGATCAACAATAACATTACGTTGACCATTGTTTATTGTGATGTTCTTTGTCTCTTATGCTGCTCTCAACTCCGATAGATGGGATTACTGCTACGTACCGAGTATAACAGCCTGACTGAATGACTGAATACTGGCGGGAAATAGCCAGGGAGTTAGAAAACTTTCTTCTTTAGCATGCCATTCCTCTGGTTCATACATTTTCTGATACAGCTGGTACGTAACACACTGGTTCATCATAGTATTTCAGCTATTCGATCCCTACTCTGACGCGCTGTTTTGAATGAGCAGTGTGCATACTTAAGGTAGAGCCTCACTTAGTGGTAGTAGTAGTAGTGGTAGTAGTAGTATGGTCTGGTCTAGACTAACAATTTAGGCCTTTTCCAAATTATAGCACCACAATATTCACTAAATAACTCAAAATTCAACTCTGAAAAGAGCCGTTTCTTAAGAAAAGCTTCTTTTTCTTCACTTTTATTAAATTTTACATTCAATTTATTCCAAACTGACAGTGAAGAGGGGGTTTCTCTTCTGGCTTGGAGGAAAAATTTGCCTTCAAGTCAGATAGATTTTTCCGCCGCCAGTGTAATGAATTGATATTTTCCGACTCATCGGGTACTCCTAGGAAACAGAATAGTAATTGGGCATAGTTTTTGCCCTGTGAGTCTCCACTATTCGACCCTCTCCCTGCCGAAGAAAGCCGAAGAGTGTTCGCGGATCACGGCTGTTTGCGGTTTGGTCATTCCAGGTCTGGAACTTTGGACTATTAGATAGGCAGTGTAGTCCTGTTCGTTAAAAGTGAGAAAATGTGTGGTGTTTCATTTGTACGAGTATTTCGTAATATGAAAGCATTGCTTTTAATCGCTCCATTCCTATTGACGTTATTGTATGTTCATTTCAGTTGGGAAAACCACTAAGACAGTCTTTCTGAAGATGTAAAAAGGCATTATAATGAAAACATCCAAACCTGATTGTGACTGATGGTATGAAATTGGGTCTACCATTACAGTAAAAATTCTCTAACTCAGTCTTCATATGAGAAAAGATGTTTGGTAACTTCCCCGTCGCGTTTCTAGGGTAACGTTAAGAGCTATACAATTTAAGACAATCTTGCTCACAACGTGTACACTATCTAACCTAGAATTCTGTATACAATGTAGAATTCCGTGGCGAAGCACGGGTACATCAGCTAGTATATAATAAAAACTATTTTTTCCTTATAGAGCTTCCAGTTGAACTATATTAGTGTCCTTCCAAATGGAGCTAAGTTATATAGTGCGTTTGCCTTTCCAACGCTTGAACGAGCCACGTACAGTTGACAATGGGAGAAGCAGCCTTTTCGATGATGGAGTCGTACAACTTTAAGAGATTGATCTTGTGCCTTGTTGATGTTCACAGCGACACTGAAACAAACGGGGAACTGCAGACATCTAAACTTAAACTGTATATCCGAAGAAATTATTCGAATCTGAGGAATGCATATTACTTCGCTCGCGGCATGCCCAATCATGAGAATGGCTTCACTAATATTAGTCATCAGTTTCAGAGTCGTGTTCATTGCAGAGGGCAGGATTCTTATTCTTAAGAAGGATAATTGGTGCCACAATCGTCCGCTCTAAGATGTTCGAGGGTACTCCAGGTGACTCCAAGTCTTGCAAAAGCTCTGCCATGTAGTCGATAGACTTGTAACTTTGTAGAACATCGGGTAATTCTTGTAAAAGTTGCTTGTTGATGTCGTTGACAGATCCACTTCTTGGAGCAGGAATTGGATAGCCATGCGTAATTGGTGAAATGCTGTGTCACGAATGTTAAAAATTTCAGATCTGTGCGTGTTTATTATAATCTAATCATCTTTACTATAGCCTATGTTTTCTCTAAATGAAAATACAACATGAGATTGAGTTAGTTGAAACAAAACATGGCAACTGGATAATTCTTGTGAGTGTTGCTTATTGATGACGTTGACAGCTTCATGTCTTGGTGCAAGAATTGCTCCTAGACACAACCATGCGTCTTAGATAAAAACCTGTGCGCACCTATGACAAACATTTCAGATCTTTGTTTGCCGTAGATTTGGCTGGGCATCGCACACATGCACGCAGACAGACAGACAGACAGACAGACAGACAGACATCATGGACCGAAGAAAAATGGCTTGCTATTTCACGGACTTAAAATGGCATCTTGACTGATCTGTCTGTCTGTTAGGTCATCAGCCCAGAGGCTGGTTGGATCCTCAAATAGCACCACCAAAGGTTATGTGGTTATAAGGAAACAGCAAAAACCAATGGCAGCACCAAAATGAGGCGTACTAGGCAAGACGAGGAGTGAGGTAGTTTGCCATTGCTTTCCTCACTGGGCCAGAAAGTGCTATTGCAGCACGACTGACCCTATGAGCAACACCTTTCATAACACTCAGATGCACTAGTCGTGCTCTGAATGTCATTACTCAGCACCACCCATACCCCAGCAGCTTCCATATTGTCACAGCCATGAATGAGACTGGGACTTCGGTGGAAGCTACACTTTACTCTGGCCTGTGCCAAGAGATGGATACAAAAGTACTGTATTCTTAACTGATATATGTCTTATTCCTTGTTTATTAATATATTTCCTCTAAATGTATACATGTCCAACCCTTGTCCCCTTCCTCTAAGCGGTTTGGGTATGAAGTGAGATGGATCTTCGTAGCGAGCTTTTAAGACCGGATATATTTCATGACGTCAACCTAATCAGATGAGTTAATGAGATGAAATGAATTACATGATAATTATATGATAGTAAGAATGAAGAGGATGAAACCCGGCGCCGGCAGATAGCCCACTCCTCTCGAATAGCACAAGACTTTAGTTCGCCATCCGAGGGACGAATCACCATCAACAGCGTCATATGCCCTCACACCACATAAGACCAAAAACGGTTTCCTACGCCCTGGACGAAAAATGGCTCCTTGAATTGTGTTCTCTACCTATCTTATGTACGTTGCCTAGCGACAGTAACTCTATGCATACAATCTTGGTGACAGCACGTTGGATTGTCATGTCCCAATACATGTTTTCCGATGGTTTTTCGTTCATAACTCACCAAAGAAAGCGAAAATGAAAATTCCGGTTTCGAGGTGCATTTGGACCCCTTCCATCTACCTATGTTCAATATTTCAGATCTCTGCGAACTGTAGATTTTGTTGGACATCGCGCACAAACAAACTGACAAACACTTCCTTTTATTATTATAGATGAAAGTGTTAGTCGCTTAACAACCTGCTAAATACAGAATGTATTGCGGGTTAAGATAAGCGTTCGCCTGCAATGTTTGGAGTGTCATTTAATGATATGATCTTGAAAATCAATATATTTCCGTTGACTTTTCAGAAATGCAAGATTTTTCCTGTATTATTGAGACGATTTGGAAGATTTTGGCACACATCGCACCTTTTATCTCCCCCCTGGCTTAAGAGCTTCAGTTTTGTGAACACACCCCTTAGGGTCCTATATATATTTTTGTGAAGTAATTCTTTCTTTGTCCTGTGACATTTGATAATCCCTTGTTGGTCAGTTTCATTGTAACGTGATAAAACTACTTTTTCGAATGCAATGTATTACGACCTATATTTGTTTTCTATCTCGGCATGATGAGTTATCATAGATTTTATATAGATAACAAAAAATCACTGGTAAACTATTCATTATTGTATCGTAACATGTTCAATGAATGCTGATCGACGTCGTTTATAGCTTGCGCGCTGACCCGTAAACTACTCGGCGCTCTAAAACTGTTCATTTACATTTCCATATTTCAGAATGGATATTGCGCGAAAAAATTAAAAAGATGGTATCTCCGAAAGTATAGATGAAAATAACATTCTGTAAATTGCAATCCTACATTAGTTACTTGAGGGAAACAAACAGTTTACTTTGGTAAGGTTTAACTAATTAATTTTTTAAAATATTTTTAAATTTGACGTATTTTTACAGCAAACTGTAACATAAAAATAGTTATATTGGATTACGTGTCAAGAAGACAAAAGTATGCTGTCCCTAACTTTTTTGTTGAAATGTATACTGAGCAATTCCTACACTCAGAGTAGAGATGTATCATTAACGGTTTAGCCTGAGTAAGCTTAACAAGCGCTCAGACAATCGTTTTTCCTTCCACTTACTCCATTTAAATCATTACTGTAACATAAAAACACTTATAGTAGGCTACGAGTTATAGATACATGCCGTCGCGCACATTTTTGTTGAACGTTTTATTCTGAACAATTATTTACGTTATAGTACGGATGTTAAAAGCTAAAAAAAGAAAACTCACGAAAGTCCGTTTTCTTCAACTTATTTCACTGAAATCGTTACTATCCAGCTTCCTTTGGTCATAGTTGAATGTTTCTGTACATAAACCTTTCTTGAGAAGTGCTTAATAGAATGATGAAAACCGCATCAAAATCCATCCAGTGATTCATGAGATTATCCGAGATAGACTGACATACAGAATCGAGGAGGAGTTTATCGAGTTTATATCGACTTTATATCGAGGATTTTATACTAAGTAAAGATAGAACGAAATTAAATGAAAATATACTTCTTTTTATTATTGTTATTATTATACCGCTCTTCAACGCCATGTGGGGTCACGGATGTGATGTCACACATGTGAATTTGTTCCTATTTTACGGCCGGGTCCCCTTCCTGAGGCCAACTTTATGTGAGGGGACGTAATCACTACAGGTCTCTTCGGAGACCGAACGGCCGTTATTATTAACTGAGTATTTAGCGTGTCGTTCATGCCTTTGAAATCAAACTTGTGTCACGCAGTGCTATCACGAAAACTCAGCGGGACAATGCCTCACTTTTCCACGCCCATGTTTTTTCGACTGGTGGTAAGATTTGTATTTTTATTCTGCTGTATGTTTAAAGACCCATTCGGTGACACTGGGATGGGATAAGGCTAAGACTGTGAAGAATGTCACAATTTATCCTGTTGTAATTCAAGATTACAAATTAGGAAAAATATTCCTTTGTACAGAGAGGAATTAGGTCCGGTTCATTGGCTGAATGGTCAGTGCAGTGGCCTTCAGTTCATAGATACCCGGGTTCGATTCTCGGTCGGACTGGGAATGTTAACTATCTTTAGTTGACTGCTCTACTTGGGAGGCTAAGTGTTCATGCCCGCCTTAACACACATCTCCATTTACAAACAACATATTACACTACAAACCACTACAGAAATATTCAATAATAAATGCATCCTTCCTCATACGGTTGACGTCAAGAAAGGTATCCGGACGCAAAACTGTCCTAAATCCATACAAAGTGCCAACTCCAGGTAATGATGAAGGGTAGAGAAAGAAGCAAGCAAGGAGAAGGAGTTAGGGATCGGAAGAATTTTCCGAAGGAGATCTTCGATAAATTTTCAACTTCATTGGAATTCTCGTATAGAAAAATGAACACAATGAACTTTGTTCCGGTAGACTGCACATCCATATGTGGCTGTGAGGCGTGACCGGTCTTAAGGAACTTAAAGGATAGGAAGAGCATTGTGACATACGAGGTTTGGTTTCTTCACTGACGATAGAATGATTTTCGGCCATATGTAGCCATTGGGGTGTCTCTCTTTAGGTTCTAGCAATAATCGGCCAACAAATAGGATTCGTATGCCTTGGTACCTCTTTTCCACCGTAGAAATCGGCTGATGAAAACGCTCCCAATGTTCATCAGTAACAGCCCCAAGTTTTTCTTGGAAGAAATCTAAGAAGCAATCCAGGAAATGAAGGTTCAGAGACATGTTGCGACCCATTATTTATTTATTTATTTATCTTATGATGAAAGGAGGAATATCAGCTATTTACAAAATATGTACAAAAATACACACATATACACACACACTCTCAAGTTCATAAAATTATTCACAATACTATGTCCAGATGGTTAATCCACTCAGCGGCTCCTTGTGTTAGGTTGTGGAGATCTTTCATTGAGCCTCTAAACGCTCTGAGGGGACATTCGAACACTATGTGATCCATGGTTTGCTGTTCTTCACCGCAGTCGCAAGAGGAGAGGACTTCCATCCCCCCTTGTTCAGTATTGCCCCGCATCTTCCCTGGTCAGTCCTTATCCTATTCAGTACACACCACTGTCGTCGAGGTGAACGAAAGCCTGCGAGCTGCTCCCAAGGAGTTTTAATTAAGTAATGATGAGTGAGGGAGTTTTGGCTCTGCCACTGATTGTTCCATGCATCTAGTAATTTGAGGTTATTGTCTTGCAGGTTGATTGCTGTTCGCCACGATGGTTGTCTGGACTTTAATCGCTGCGGTAATGATACTGGACAATCTGAATGTATTGGTAACAGTGGGTTGTTTTCAATTTTCTTCCATGTGTTCAGCAATGACTGAGATCTTCTTAGGGGTGGGGGTGGAATGTTACTTAGAACCGATAGCCAGTGCGTGTTAGTTGATAGAATACATCCCGTGATGAGGCGCATTGCTTGATTGAGCTGTGTGTCAATTATTTTGATGTGAGCACTGTTTAACCATGTAGAACAGCAGTATTCTGCAACTGAGTACGAAAGACCCAGAGCTCTGGATCTAAGGACTGATGCATTGGCACCCCAGGTGGTCCCTGTTAACTTCTGTAATATGTTGTTCCGGGTTTTAATTTTAGCTGCTACATTCTTGAGATGCATTTTGTATGTCGGTGATCTGTCCAGGGTCACCCCTAGGTATTTAGGGTTACTGCAGCATTGGAGAATCTCATCTCTGAAACTGACTGCGACCCATAGTTAGATATAATTTCAGGGTATCGCTCAATAATTTATGCTAGATTTGATTTCGAAGAAAACCAGGACAGATAGTACCTTTGAATGATTTCCAGACTGCTTTTTCCAGTGGCTTTAATGAATTCTGAAAATAGTTATCATTGATTAGTAACATAACTTTTGGACCTATAATCAAGCCTTCCCTCAGTGTATTACTAACATTGGGACATTTATATTTTAACTATATAAATGCAGCAGAATCTATATTAACTGCTTTTACATTTTTCATGAGAAGTAAGTACAGTTATTTTCATACATCACCAATGGGGTACTCGACATTTTTTTTCGGCGTTCAACAAATCACATGTACGTCATTGCTTCTTAATGTAATGAGACTTCCCATCCCTGCTTATAATAAGTGTATACAAGTTCCGACCCCAGTAATAAAGCTATGACCTTCAGACCTCCATAGATATTCCAGTCATATGTTTCATACTGGACTGTTTCTAAGAGCATTTTCATATTTTATATGTCTCTTTCATGCATTAGAGTTATTGTAACCGTTCACCATCATGCCATGGACATGTTAGGAGGTCTGGCTAATTATACATGCCGTTTTCCGCAACATCTTGTGACATAATGCAGTAGTTAGCATTCTGTATGTCGAACCGGGGTATGATTGGCGATACGCCAGCCCGAAGGGAGCAGTTTTCTGCGCTGTAACAAGAGAAGGATGTAGGAGATGTAGGTTATTGGAGACTGGGCCGAATTAAGGTGTGTTAACCTTTGAAAAATAAATGCCCACTACTAACTCAACACCGCATTCACTGGTGCCACTTCACTATAAATTACTAAAAAGGGGAAGAAGAAAAATACTTCTATATGAAATAATTTTTCTAAATTTTTCAGTCAGGTTTCATTCGAACCAACGTAATTTATGCTTACTGTCAATGCATATAAATACAATACTTTAATAATGGATCAGTAATGACGCCGATCATACAGTAGTACGCAGATCATAGGTGACTACTGAAATCTGACAACATGTGGAAAAAAGTGGGAGATATTGCATGATGAAACATGACGCGTGATTTTCCAAAAGGAGGCCTTCGAGATTATGAATGACCTACTGATCGCTTTGGTTTCACATATGTTCAGTAGAAAGTAGAGGTCATAAGCTTTAATTCGAGTGTTATCACGTCGTTCAAAGACTCCGATTACCGGACCGTTATTTTCAACAGGGACATAATTCATATCCCCCCTGACCATTTGTCCGGAGGCTATAAGTATAGCTAGGACCCAGATACTGCATCTCATTCTCATCCGTGTAGCTGCAGTGGTAACACGTTACCTCATTGTCGTCTGTGTAGTTGCAGTTCAACACATTAGAAGTGGACCTGGATATCAGTGTACTAAGTGTTTTGCCATTGAAGAAACACATCAATGTGATGAAAATATTTTTACGGAATAAGCCGTGTGGTACAAGTTAATGTACATAATTGTCGAATAGAAGCCTTAATTTGGGATTTTAACATCGCAATCGTTGAAGACAGTTAGTTATGACTTATGGTGCAATCACCAACGGAGGGCAAACGCTTCAGGCTATTTGGCGTGGTGAGACAGTTAATTAATATATACAAGTGTTAATTATCACCGCTCCTGAGCATTTAAGAACGAGTGACATTTAGCAAAAATTAAATAACTGTTCTTGACAAAATTAATATTCCCATCCTCCAGGGACATTCGCTGTGATAGTCTGTGTGACGGTCAGGGAAATGAACAGTGATTTTTACAATCACTACTTGCGTTAATCTATTTCAACTTAAGAGTGGATCTTGTTACAAGTAGGCCCCCTTTTGAAAGTGCATAAAACAGTATTTGATAACTCATTCTCCATTTTTCTGTATATTCGTGAGTGGTCGTCGAACTCAAGATTCGGAGCCTACGAGAGTCGCGCCTGAGTGCCTGCGATCAGCTTTACAGGGAACGTCCAGAAATTCAACTGAGAAGACAACAGTTCAAGTCATGGATCGTCGTATGAAGAGGAACCTAGGACTACCAGGAAGAAGAATATTCATCATGGTCGTGTAAAGATCTAAGATGTACCCCAGATGACAGCGAACCTTACTCACCATGTGTTAAGTACATGCTTTTATATACCTTAAACACGAGAGATGCATGTCAGTAATAATTTTATTTGTAAATATTATAATGTCATAATTAAACATTAAAAGTGTAGGGAACATTATGCGCGTATGACTGGGAAAGATTAACTATTATTTGTTAGGATCATCAAGTGAATTTCAAGATAATCATTGATATTTAACAAATTCATTTGCATGAATTCTTATATAGACTCCAAAGTTCTTAGTTTATATGAACCATCTTTGGGAAGAACGGCAAGTTAGCTAGACTTATATTTCTTCGTCTGGTAAAGATCTTCAGAGTAGTTTGGATATAATTATACGTTTGTGATTCAGATATTTGTAATCCCGGATAATATTAGATAATCATTGGAGTTGATCCAAACCGAGGTATAATTAATTTATAATTATATATGAAAATGTGAGAAGAATTAAAATGTCTGAAAGAAAGGAGTCTTCTCTGTAATTAAATGATCGGATTGAGATACGATGGCATGATATGAGAGGGCGAAGCAGTAACATGTTATGTTGTTGGAGTGGTAAGGAATAACAAATAGTTATAGCTGTTGTGAGATATTGAATTGGGCTGAATATATAGCCAAATAATGAATAATAAGATATAATGGCGTTCAAGTGAGTGCATCCTTGACAATAAGCCGAGATGATATGTAAGGAAAATGAAAGAAAGAGTGAAGGACGATTTATGGTGTCCGCAGCCCCGGGCTCGTTACTGAGCTGTTATCGTGATTGACAGGTATATGCCGGTCGACTGTAGGCCGAGCGAACCTTTGCAGTTTCTAGCAAAGCAATGTTAACGGGCCAAGCTCTTTTCATTCACCAAAGTAGTCTCAATCCCATTCTAATTATACGTTGCGAGTAACACGGATAATTTTCTCATTTTGTGAAGGATAGATCCCTTCTCATGCTTAGGCATTAAATTAGCCTCTGATTGGAGTTCAAAAATTTTTACCTTGGAAGCCGAAGCCTGTTGGTTCGAACGATGCTACTTATTCACAATACTATGTCCAGATGGTTAATCCACTCAGCGGCTCCTTGTGTTAGGTTGTGGAGATCTTTCATTGAGCCTCTAAACGCTCTGAGGGGACATTCGAACACTATGTGATCCATGGTTTGCTGTTCTTCACCGCAGTCGCAAGAGGAGAGGACTTCCATCCCCCCTTGTTCAGTATTGCCCCGCATCTTCCCTGGTCAGTCCTTATCCTATTCAGTACACACCACTGTCGTCGAGGTGAACGAAAGCCTGCGGGCTGCTCCCAAGGAGTTTTAATTAAGTAATGATGAGTGAGGGAGTTTTGGCTCTGCCACTGATTGTTCCATGCATCTAGTAATTTGAGGTTATTGTCTATTATGGCTTGGTTAAACCATATCTTCAAGATGTGTTGTGTGAATATATTTGATATTTTTATATGTATGTTTCTGTGTGTTTTATTATTTCCAAAAGTGTTCTATGGTGATTGGTTCGATTCCAGCTTTGGCTGATTTTCTATGAATATATAATTTGTTAGGTAAACCCAGGATACGCACATATATGTTCAGCGTATATGTTCATCGTAAGTGTTCAATGTAAATATACATTTGTCGTGGTCAAATGGATCACATGTTTGATACCCGGCGATGCAATCTCGTGTGTATAACAGATGTGCTTATATTGTGTTATATTTTTTTTTCTTTCCACATCATGACCAGTAAAACGAAGGATACTATTTAATATCCATTTATGACCAGTAAAACAAAGGATACTGTTTAATATCTATTTATGACCAGTAAAACAAAGGACACTATTTAATATCCATTTATGGCGAGAATTTAATAAGTAAAGGATACCATTTAATATCCATTTTTATAAATAAATAAACTCGTATGTCAGTGTGTGTTAATCGAGTGAATTGATATACGCCAAGAACTAATTATGCCAGGAAAATTTCAAGAAAAGAAGGCATACAATGTACATAATTGTGTCAGTTTAATCGTTTCCTTTTGCTTATATGTTGAAATAGAACATTATTTGTGTGGTTCACATCAGTAAAATAAAAATGTTTAGAATATATTCTTGAACGGAGATTCTTCTCATTTAACAATATTAGCATATTCCTCTCATATTATAGAATCCTACTTTCATTATTTTAGATGGTGCCTATTTTATTTCTTTATCGAATATTCCATTACCCGTATTGCTCTCCGAATTCAGCCGGTGATGCTATGAAAGTAGGGAGGATGAGACTTCAAGCCTGGTAAGTGACTTCTGGCGGTTCTCATCCAAATGTTCCATCTGTACATCTGTTTGTAAAACCAAATTAAGTAATATTGCCCTAGTTATACCAAGGGTAAGCCTCATTTTGTTGCCCAACTAATGGGGCCAGTTTCATTTTTGTCGCCCGATGTGCTCAGGGCTCGTTCATACTTAGTTTTGGTGCTACGACATATGCCCTAACGGTTACAGTATTGATGGCAAAATCAATCACTACTGGTCTGCATTTAGGGCAGTCGCCCAGCTAGCAGATTCTCTATCTGTTGTTTTCCTGGACTTTTCTTAAATAGTTGCAAAGAAGTTGCAAATTTATTGAACATCTCCCTTGGTAAGTTATTCCAATATTCGTTTATAGGAAGGGGAGCATAGGAAAACAACAGATAGAGAATCTGCCAGCTGAGCGACTGCCCTCAATGCATATCAGTAGTGATTGATTTTTGCCATCAATACCTCTGATGCATGAAAGAGACATATAAAATATGAAAATACTCTTAGAAACAATCTAGTATGAAAAATATGACTGAAATATCTTCCCGTCATGCCCCAATCTGTCCTCTTGAATTCCAACTTTATCTTCATATAGTTCCAGCTTTATCTTCATATTGTGATCTTTCCTACTTTTAAAGACGCCACTTAAACTTATTCGTCTGCTGATGTCATTCCACGCCATCTCTCCACTGACAGCTCGGAACATACCACTTAGTCGAGCAGTTCGTCTCCTTTCTCCCAAGTCTTCCCTGCCCAAACTTTGCAACATTTTTGTAACGCTACTCTTTTGTCGGAAATCACCCAGAACAAATCGAGTTGCTTTTCTTTGGATTTTCTCCAGTTTTTGAATCAAGTAATCCTGGTGAGGGTCCCATACACTAGAATCATACTCTAGTTGGGGTCTTACCAGGGGCTTATATGCCCTCTCCTTTACATCCTTACTACAACCCCTAAATACCCTCATAACCATGTGCAGAGATCTGTACCCTTTATTTACAATCATATTTATGTTAATACCCCAACTAAGATCTTTCTACATATTAAGACCTAGGTACTTATAATGATCCCCAAAAGGAACTTTCACCCCATCAACGCAGTAATTAAAACTGAGAGGACTTTTCCTATTTTTGAAACTCACAACCTGACTTTTAACCCCGTTTATCATCATACCATTGCCCACTTTTTTAACGCTACTCTATATTTTCAATCATTTTATGTGTGACTGAAGATGTCCCAAAAGAGGACGAAACATGTATCACTAATATAGTTTAATGTAGTCTTATTAATAAAGAAGATTACAGTGTTGTAAAGGTGGAATTATAAATTTAAATTTTCACAAATAATACTTTTTAACAATACGGGCTCAAATATGAAATTTATCACATTCAATCGCAAAAGTTAGGCGATAAAACTAATGGGCAATAAGTTACAAATTCTAAACCTCTGGTGTAACTCCCTAGAGCTCAGTCCATGAGAATACAGTATAGCAGCCATCTTGCATAGCAACTCTTGCTTCATTATCGAATGTCAGGCTGATAAAACTAATAGCTCATAAGTTACAAGTTGTGAGCCCCTGAGGGAGCCCTCTAGTTAAGTCTAAACGAATAGAGTATAGCAGCCACCTTGCATAGTAGCCCTTGCCTCAGTCACCGAAAGTTAGACTGACAAAACTAGTAGGTCCTAAGTTACAAGTTGTGAACCCCTGAGGGAGCCCTCTAGTTAAGTCTAAACGAATAGAGTATAGCAGCCACCTTGCATAGTAGCCCTTGCCTCAGTCACCGAAAGTCAGGCTGTTAAATCGAATAGGTCACAAGTTAAAAGTTGTGAGCCCTGAGGGAGCCCTCTAGTTAAGTCTAAACGAATAGAGTAAAGCAGCCATCTTGCATAGTAGCCCTTGCCTCACTCTCGAATGTTTTGGCTGATAAAACTAATAGGCCATATGTTACAAGTTGTGAGCCCCTGAGGGAGCCCTCTAGTTAAGTCTAAACGAATAGAGTAAAGCAGCCATCTTGCATAGTAGCCCTTGCCTCATTCTCGAATGTTTTGGCTGATAAAACTAACAGATCATAAGTTACAGGTTGTGAGCCCCTGTTGTAGCTCTGTAGAGTTAGGCTTATTCCAGACTCAGCTATAGACTGTGCTAACAGGTGCTGTAGTATTACAATGCAGAGTTGTGTTCAGAGTCGAAGAGTCGAAGCCTGCTCAGGTCATATCAATTGTAACCGCATGCAATCTTCTTCTTCAGGCTGTTATACTGGCAGCTGTGTTCAAGGATGTTGCTTACATTGCATAATCAGGTACACCATCAGCAGATTCCTCAAGCCTCGTGGCTATGAGTAGAAGATTGTTCTCGAGTCAGAAGAGTAAACCTTCGGTTCCCTATTCAGAGAAAGTTAAACAACTATAATTAATGCCAGACTCAGCTCGAGGTCCTCTTGCCGCTAAACCAAGCGCGGGAGTTAAGAGCTCCTGGCACCCCTTTTAGTCGTTTATTACAGCAGTATTCCATCACCCTCCGACCTATGTTACATCACTCCACTGAGAGCCGAAAATTAGGAAGGGCATCCGGTTAGGAGGATAGAACCTCGAATTGGGCCAATACGCGAAAAGCCCTACCACAGTGCACGTTGGGTTAGTGCCATAAGAGCCCATGTATACGCAAGAGCTCCTGCAGCAGCCATCTTGCCTTGGTTGGCCCTAGCACTAGGAAGTGGCTGGCGGCCGCCATCTTGCGCATTAGTCCCTAGGCCATCTCCTTAAGTCCTATGTATACCGGCCAACCTACCCTGGACCATCTTTCTCCATAAGAGCCTATATATAGCCGCCATCTTGCGCATTAGTCCCTAGGACATCTCCTTAAGTTATATGTATACCGGCCATCCTACCATGGGCCATCTTTCTCCATAAGAGCTTATATATAGCCGCCATATTGCGCATTAGTCCCTAGGCCATCTCCTTAAGTCCTATGCATACCGGCTATCCTACCATGGGCCATCTTTCTCCATAAGAGCCTATATATAGCCGCCATCTTGCGCATTAGCCCCTGTGCCAGCTCTCTCATTTTATACCCATTATTATTATTATTATTATTATTATTATTATTATTATTATTATTATTATTATTATGTAATCTCTGTAGTGTAATGGTTAGCATTATTAGCTACCGTCCTCGTGGTCGCGGGTTCAATTACTGGCACTTGCAGAGCTTTAAGATTGGTAGGAGGGCTGGTATTTGGTTAAAATGGCACGTGCAGCCTGCATCCATCGGGGGTGCGTCCGGAAAGAGCTCCTCCGCCTTGAGGCGATGACACGAATATACATTTCTTTATTATTATTATTTTCATTATTATTATTATTATTATTATTATTATTATTATTATTATTATTATTATATCTTGCTCCAGATTGTCTATTTTACTTTTATGTGTACATTTTATTTGACCTACTGGAAGACGTTCAAATTCTCACTAAGCCCATTAATTTATTGCTTTCTAGCTAACCTGTCGTCCTCCATCCGTCTCGCATGATCCCACCACCGAAGCCAATTCATACGCTGTGCTTCATAATTTTTTTTAATTTCTGACTTACCCTGTATCTTTTCATTCCAGAGGAACTCAATTTGTTTGCAATTAACAGGACAGGAATTGAGTTGAGTACCTTAAGACCCTCGAGCTTTGCTTCTACTTCTGCAATTAGCTCTTTGTCGCGTGAGAACGTCAAGGAACAATCCTAACCCTCCGGCAAGGAGAAGTTTAGTGTTGAAATGTCATGTGACTGCTTTGTAGAATATCAGGATACGTAGAATAGGCGGTAGGTATCACGGGTGAGGTGACAGACGTACGCAAAGGAAGAAGGCAACTCTGGAGGAAGCTGCAGTATGCACTAAGGTACGTAATACATTTGTGTACGTAAATAATTCAAGTACGATTGTAATCCGTTAGCACGTTTTTGCTCTTCACCAGAGTGAAACACTAGTTTAAACACTCCGCGGAATGTAAACTCTCCTTGACGGAAAGTAACCAACGCAAAATTCATGTGGAAGATGTTTGTTCACACTGAGGTAGCAAGTCACACTTCATACAGGAAATCTAGACTTTGAGTGAACATCAGCTTTGTTGACTTCCTTGAGTGACAAGGTAAGAAATTCCTAAATACATTCCAGTCAGGACACTATTTACATTATCTTACTTAAGACGTTAAAATTGAAACTACCGGGCGAGTGCGGTTAGGGTCGCGCAGCTGTAAGCTTGCATCTGGGAGATAGTGGGTTCGAACCCCACTGTCCGTGGTTTCCCATTTTCACACCAGGCAAATGCTGGGGCTGTACTTTAATTAAGGCCACGGCCCCTTCCTTCCCATTCCTAAGCCTCTCCTATCCCAATATCTCTGTGTCGGTGCGACGTAAAGCAAATAGTAAAAAAAAAAAAGAAATGAGACAGTTGTCTTCAAGAATTGTAACTGATGGTACATATCTTAAATATCTATTTTCTATAATCTCTATGCTGTTAAAATAAGGTAGAGGTTGTCCCTCATCTATTACAAAGGTAACGTTGGTTTGCCCTGTTCGGTGCTAGTGGGCAAGTTGTGGAATGGAGAGCTTGAAAGTGACTACTGGCGCTCAAGTTGACGAACCAGTAGGGTAACGTGCACCCGTTACTGGTTTAACTAACGTACAACTGTGGTGTTGATTAACGGAAATGTTTATTTTTTATTTGTATAATAGTATATTGTAACACGTTATTTAGATCCAGAAGCAATTTGGAACATCCTCATTGCGCAAAACGATGCTGTTGTGTCGTGAACTGCCATAATTCAGAACATTATAGTGATCTTATTGTTAAGATTTTCACGTGCCCATGGAAGGAATACGAAAAAGACAAAATGGATATTGTCAGTGAACCGAATGAAATATGCGTGAAATAATACCAGAAATATTTCATTTACACACAAGTGACCCCTTGAGAATGACAGTGGTTTAAGTCATTATTAAAGCACCGAGCTCGATACCTGCAGTCGCTTAAGTGCGGCCAGTATCCAGTAATCGGGAGATAGTGGGTTCGAGCCCTACTGTCAGCAGCCCTGAATATAGTTTTCCGTGGTTTCCCATTTTCACACCAGGCAAATGCCGGGGCTGTACCTTAATTAAGGCCACGGCCGCTTCCCTCCAATTCCTAGGCCTTTCCTATCCCATCGTCGCCGTAAGACATATCTGTGTCGGTGCGACGAAAGCATATAGCAAAAAAAAAAAAATATTAAAGCAGACATTAATGACGTCCCATAAGTTCATTGTCCCCTTTTATTACAACGCTAAATTCGTGTTCCGATAATTAATTGTGTACTGATTCCAGATATCACTATTTCTTCTTCTTCTACTTCCCCCTGTGGCTGGGGGCGGTATAATAAAACCCACGGTATCCCTGGACTCTCTTAAGAGGCGACTAAATAAGACGTGGATTGGCGACCACGGGGCCCTTAGCTGAGTCCTGGCATTGCTTCCACTTACTTGTGCCAGGCTCTTCACTTTTATCTATTCTATCCGACCTCCTTTGGTCGACGCTTGATCTTTTCCGACCCGACGGTATTAGAACACTGGATACCTAGGGAGTCTTTCATTTTCACGCCCTTCGTGTCCCTTGGGTTTCTTTGGCCGATATCTTCATTTTTCGAAGTGTCGGATCCATTCTATCTTTGCTCTCTGATTAGTGTTATATAGAGGATGCTTGCCTAGTTGTACTTCCTATTAAAATAATAATCACCACCACCATCTCCTTCTTCTCCTAGCACTTTTCCCACGTCTGTGTGGTCGTGGGCTCGACTGTGTCGCACATGTGGATTTGGCCCTGTTTTATGACCGGATGCCCTTTCTGACGCCAACCCTATGCAGAAGGATGTAATCAGACTAATCAATAATTACTGTTTCTGTGGTGGTCCGTTCCAGATTTCACTTTTTCTGTAAATAAATCTGAATTCATTCCTGCGAAAAATATTAAGGGGAGTTAGACTGAATTTAGCAACTCTTTCAGTTTTGATTCCATGTTTACCAAATTTAGCATCCACATTTAGATATAAATAAACACATATTTTACGAAATTAGAGATATGTGGACGTATTAGTTCAAACGATTTTTCAGTTTTCTCTTATATAGTACCAACAAGATACCTGTGCTTTTTCTACAGTTTTAAACTGAAATTTATCTTTCAAAGTTTAAAATTTTGGAGAATCTACTGTCGGCTACCCCGTAAAATACACCCTCAGTTCGTGCGTCAAACGATTTTGGAGGAATGATTGTCTATTTTCGGATCTCACATTCACTTGAACCCCCATATAATTGGAATGTTTTAAAACCCTATGTTATTTAACATCTAGGGCGTAGATGCGGGCAGGCTGTGAAATTTTGACTTCGTTCGTCGAACAGTAATGGAGGAATGAATGTTTTGTTTTAGAGATAGAATGTTCTTAAAATATTTCTTATTTAACACCTAAGACATGGTGGACTATCCTTCGTGTAAAATTTTTAGTTCGTGCGCGAAACATTTTCGGAAAAAAGGAATATTGTGAATTTCAGAGTCAACCCCCATCTATACTACCTAGGAGAGAAGCATTTCGAAACCAGGCTGAGTGGCTCAGATAGTTAAGATGCAGGCCTTCTGACTCCAACTTGGCAGGTTCAATCCTGGCTCAGTCTGGTGGTATTTGAAGGTGCTCAAATACGTCAGCCTCGTGTCGGTACATAAAAGAACTCTTGGGGGGAAATTTCCTGCATTTCGGCGTTTCCAAGAACCACAAGTTAGTTAATGGGACGTAAAATAAATAGTATTATTATTATTATTATTATTATTATTATTATTATTATTATTATTATTGTTGTTGTTATTATTATTATTATTATTATTATTATTATTATTATTATTATTATTATTATTGTTGTTGTTGTTGTTGTTGTTATTATTATTATTATTATTATTAGAATATTTTGAAACGAAGGACATTAAAGAACAAAATCATCTAAAATTACAGCTTCGTACGTCAAACGGTTTTGGAGGGCTGAATCACTTCGTTTTCGGATCTAACATCATTTAACCCTTTAGAGATGGAATGTTTTAAAATATTTCCTCCTTCACACCTAGGATTTAAAAATATACATATTCATTTGGAACCTTGACTTCGTGCGTTAAATGGTTTCGGAGGAATGAGTATTTTGTGTTTTCGGGACTTAACCCCCATTTTTAACACCCTTAGGGATTAATCTATTTTCTCGCCAAGCAAATGCTAGGGCTGTACCTTAAGGTACAGTCATTTCCTTCCCGAACTTGGCCCTTTCCTATCCCATCGTCGCCATAAGACCTATCTGTGTCGGTGCGACGTAAAATAAACCGTGAAAATGTTGCAAATACATTTTTCAAACCATCTGTTATCCAAAACCTATGATATCATTTGAAGTAGTGTGCTCATTGGTGCTTTAAGTTATTTGATTCACTTTTGGGTAAAAATTTCACGACATTTAACTCTTCATAATAATATCCCTTGATGATCGCTCCATGCTTACATTCGTAACTCGCAGCATTAGGCTACACGGTAACTCAGAGAAGTCCATTAGAGCGCTCTGAACCTTGTGACTTGCATGTTCCTCATAGCTCTCTTGAACGACTTATTGAATTGGGCCCGGCTCGGTGGCTGAATGATCGGCGTACTGGTCTTCAGTTCAAAGGGTCACAGGCTCGATTTTCGGCTGGGTCGAGGATTTTATCTGCATAATGTTCATTCCCCTGGCTTGGGGACTGGATATTTGTGATAGTCCTAATACAACATCTAAATACAACACATCACACTCTATCCACCATAGAAACACGCAGGATTGAATACATCAGTCCACATAGTGTTTCAGTAAGGAAGGGCATCTGGCCGTAAAAATAGACTTAATCCACATTAGCGCTGGCATCAGATGACTCTGAGAAAAGGCATGAAGAAAATTATGACTCACTGAAAAGTCCTTTCCTAGCCAGTAATTGAACGTAACTGTTCCTAATCGATTGTAATATTCAATCAATATTGACACATTCCCAGTATCATAACGTATCAAACTCAGAACTTCTGCTAACGGACAACAAATCTGCAACTTAATAAAACATATATTTGAAGTCGTAATTGGCCATATTGACTAGAATTGATTTCTACGTCCTACATATGGCACATACTTTTTGAATACATCAAGTAAAAAATCAATATCATCTCCGTACAGGCAATGAAGGCGCCTAGAGGTAAAGGCTTCCACTGGCCGTTATCGCGGTACTTGATGGAGTAGAGTGGTTAGCTCTACTCCCGGATGCCTTTGCCCCTGGACTTAACCTGGTAATATATTTTTGGTGTAGGCTGAGTGATCGTCAGGACCACGTGCACCTACGAAAGTGGAAATCTCCTTTCTTAATTATTTTCGACTTCCAAACAGGAAATCGAACTCACGTCTTTCCGGGTGAACCGAGCATGCCATTACCGCCTCGGCCAGACATCCCCTTTTTGAGAACAAAGATCACAATATTTCATGACTCAGTTATAAAGTGTTTGCAACTAGTAAAATTTAACCAACTTTAACTATTCCGAAATTACCCTCCCTCCCTCTCTCACTCTTTCTCTCCCAGCAGCAGACTCGTTTTCTTACCAAACTAGCAAATTAGTAGAAGTGGAGAAGATCTGACGGAATGAGCTGAGACTCGCTCATTGCTCGGCTATAGTAATGTGTAAGCAATTACCCTGCAGATTTTTAAATTATGCATTAAAAGTGTATTTAATTTTATCTCTACTTCTGTGTGCATTTTGTTCATATACAGTGGGTAAAATATTTACTCATACACTGCATATGCAGCTTATCACGTATCTTTCATAAAACACATATACTTCATGCCCTAGTACATGAAGTATACTTCTTAATGAAGCGTGAAGAACCACCTACGGATAGAAATTATGCAGTCTTTACAACAAAACAAAACGAATATCATTTTATGTCCGCGAAATCAATATTCATACATGTTGAAACACTGGCCTCAAATACACACAGTTTAACAATCAGTACTTCATATGCATTCCCTGGACATTTATAACTGCTTGAAGCATTCGAGGCATGGAGCTTCCGAGGTATGATGTGGTTTCAGCATCAATTTTCAACCATTCCTTCTTCAGATGGTCGATGAAGTCTTCTTTTGACGTTTCCTTACTCTCCGCTTCAATAATGCCCATAGATTTTCTATGACAATGAAGTCTGGGCACTGTGGAGGCGTTGTATCTTGCTCTAAAACGTGATACAGAAGCCATTCTTTGGTTATACGAGCCGTATGCTTGGGATCGTTGTCTTGATGAAAAACAAGCGAGCCCTCAGGATTTAATTTCGCAACACTGCCCAGCAAATTATCACAGAGTATTTCTACATACGCTGGTGGCAGTCATATAACTCTCAACAACAACCATTCTCCCACCGCGGCGTAACTCATACTTCCTCACACTATGACATGATCTCCGCCATGCTTGACAATTGGTACAATGTTCTTAAGGCCGAATTCTTTATTTGGTTTACGCCACATACACCTTCGCCCATCAGATCCAAAAAGGTTGAACGTGCACTCATTCGAGAATACAACCTTGTTCCAGTATTCTATGGGTTTGTTGAGATATGCGTGAGCAAACTCCAGTTTTTTCGCCCTATTGCGCTGGTTAATGAATGTTTTTTCCTTGTCACTTTGCCTTTCAAGCCAGCTTCGTGATAGTCATTTCTTATGGTTTGAAGTGTTAATTCCTTGCCTGTTGCTGTCGCGACGTCTTAAGCAAGCATTCGGGCGCTCACGTCCGAGTTCTTGCACGCTTTTTGTACTACATATCGGGACTCCCGTTCCATTAGAGCTCTAGGACGTCCAGACCTTCGCACATTCGCCGTAGATCTTGTTCCTTTGTTCTTGTTTACAACCTACTGAACAGTAGCATGCGAGAGGTTCAGTTTTCTTAGCAATGTTTCGGTAACTCTCTCTTGCCATGCGAAAACTAATATTTTCTTCACAACAGTCTTCAACTCACTCGACCGACGTCCCATTCCTGTACACTATCAGTTCCAGGCACTAACACTCACTGTTATACTGGATACACGATAAATGATTTGTTTTCACCCATCAGTCGGTGACGTTTCCGTACCATAAATGACTACAATCTAATTGTATGAAAACTATTTTTGTGTGCCATTAAACAAATACTTTGTTGTATACCAGGTAATATAGTGCGTACACCAAATGTACGTCAAAATTAATTAATTCAAACTGTAGTGCATCTGTATAAATCGCTTACCGATAATTCCCGTTTGTTCACCGTTTGAAACCATACATGTATGAATACTTATTTCACCCTCTGTAATAATCCTTCGTTTTTAAAATATTTTGTCCGCGAATCGAACAGTGGCAGCCTTGGTGAGAAGCCAGTAAAGAAACACTTCGGCTATTACATTAACTTCAACTAAATAACTCATGATTTGTAAATTGTGAGCATTTCAAACTTCATACACTTGTGCTTCATAAAAACTCTGTGTCGTTTGTGCTACCATGCCCCGATAAAGCTCACGTAATTACACATTATTCTGTCCAATTTAGAACATACAGCATCAAATGCAAACCAATTGCGTCGGAGTTAAAGTCCGAAACAATGATATTAAGAGGTAACTTCGCTAAACATTTTGTCCTGAATCGACATACAAAGCTTCCAATTACAAGGGAACTTCACTTAGTTGAATAGTTGTTTCACAGAGGCCTATATTATTACGGTCTTATTGTCTGTAGTTTACAACCATAATTAGTACAAAATTATATTAAAATACAATCGAGTGAACTGCCTGCGCAGCTGGGGTCACGTAGCTGTTAGCTTGCGTTCAGGATATCGTGGGTTCGAAATCCAAGGTCGGCAACGTTGAAGATTATTTTCTATGGTTTCTCATTTACACACAAGCTGAATGCTGAGGCTGTACCTCAATTAAGGTCTAGATCGATTCCTTCCAAGTCCAGGCTCTTACCCATCGTTGCATCACCAAAACACTTCGATGGATTAGTGCAACGTTAAACCATTAGGATTTCTTTAAATTCGCCTTTGTGAAATCAGATATTGTAAACAAGTTATTAACCACAAATGTTATTATTTTACAAATCTCTTACTCCATAGTCATGGGCGTTACAGGTTCCCCACATGCAATTAGAATATTGCTAAGCGGGAGTAAGGTAACACCACTAAACGAATTGAATAAAATGTTGTGTGCATTAGAACATAACTTATAATAATAGTGCTCCTGGTGTACTAATAGCCTTTGGACCCAAAAGTTCTGACTTAAGTTTCACATTCTGTCGACAGTCTTCAATCAATCAATCAATCAATCAATCAATCAATCAATCAATCAATCAATCAATCAATCAATCAATCAATCAATCAATCATTCACTCAATCAATCAATCACCACTGATCTGCATTTGGGGCGGTCTCCCAGGTGGCAGATTCCCTATCAGTTGTTTACCTAGTATTTTCTTAAATAATTTCAAACATGTTGAAAATTTATTGAGCATCTCCCTTGAGTGAAATCTGTTCCGGCCCCAAGTACAGGATGAAACTGCTTGCGTCGAGGTATGGAACTCGGGACCTCTGAATAAGGTTGTTTTCTGCTTGTTGTTTAAAGCCACCTAACATTTAGGCCATCGGCCCCTCTGAATACGAGACAGACTCGTCTGTAAAGATAGGGTCCTATCTAGGATGAAATCTAATGTTGAAGAAGACACAAGCACCCAGTCCCCGAGACAGATGAAATAACCGGAAATTGAAACCAGGACCCTTAGATCAAAGGCCAACATGCCACCAGTTAGCCAAGAGCCGGACACTCACAGTGGCTGACATCACAGCTGCTCATATTCTCGAATACGGAAGTCAAGCAATACAGCTAAGGACTTGTTAATACTGACCAAGGGGCACTCCATTATACGGAGGCTCTCTGGTTTGGTAGCAACTTCTTAGCGCTCAAGGCCATTAATTTGCTAGATGTGTCAGAAAAACAAAACGTTATGTATAATGCAGTTCGCGTCCAATCCCCATAGGGTTGGCGGACTGAGGTGAGATAAAAGAGATGCCAGACATAGAACGTAACTGTAGCCAGAATGAGAGCACCTGTAATGTCAGGCAAAAGTCTTCTTAAAGTAGGTAGTAAGTGCTGGACACGCCCAAGTCATGTTTTGTTTTGGCGGCACGAACGTCGGACGCAAGCAGTATTTATTAGTGTGTATGCCAGACCACGGCTCGGTGGTCAGTGTTGCAGCCTCGGATTCAGAGGACCTTAGGTTCGATTCCCAAAAGAGCCACAGATATTTGTTCGGCGTCCGATTACTTCCTCTGGCTCACGAACCAGATATTTCAGTTTCTGTTTGTCTTGGAACACAGCTTTCCATTTATATACAACGCACTACGCTACCCATCACCACATAAACATGTTTTTCTTTTTTTCTATTTGATTTACGTCGCATCGACACAGATAGGTCTTACGGCGACGATAAACATGTGATGATGATGATAGGCTGTCACTCGCTGACGAGTATGATTGTCGTCCTCAGAGGTTACTGGTGAGTCTGTGAGTCTTAGGTGACTGTGGAGGCCAATCCCCTAGTCAAAAATTCTTCCACAGTGGTGGCAAACATTGCCAGCGTTGAGATCCAGTTGTTGAGGGTTATTCACAGTGGGGAACGCCCGCTCTTTCCGTATAATACTCTTCTCAGTTTCAAATCTCCGCCGTTGTTGTTCGAAGTCCTTAGGACCTTTGTGGAGAAGACGACGCCATACTAGGTGATTAGCTGCATTTGTTTCCCAGTTAGTAGTGTCTCCAGCATTTGCTGAGAGGTGACTACCTAGGTAAACAAAGTTTTGGATGTTCCGCAAGATCTCGTCATGGACTCTGATGGTAGGTGCAGTAGCATTGGCTTCGGGTGCATACTGATGCAATATCTGTCTCCTTTGGATGTTGAGACTTAGATCGATGCTCTTGTATGGTTTTGTGAAAGCATTTAGGATGGTCTGTAGATCTTCTGAGCTGGCCAGAACAACATTGTCACCTGTATACTGGAGTTCCATAACCCAGGCACTAGAAATATTACTCTTGGCACGCAGTCTGCTAAGGCTGAATAAACCTCCTTCAAACCAGCGGTCTATTTCTATGCTCTGCGGTAATTCACCTTTAACAAAGTGAAGTCTGGTTCCAAGAAAAATTGATAATGCTATAGGTGCAATTACACATCCTTGTTTTACACCAGTAGTGATCTCAAACCGCTCTCCAGGTCTATTATTCGTAAGAATTGTACTATACATGTTGTCATGGAGGAGTGGAAGGATCTTCATGAATTAATGGTAAGATTTTTACACAGATAATCTCTATTAACCGAGTCAAAGGCTTTGACAATATCTATGAATGCCATATATATTTGGCAATGTTGTTCCCAGGACTTCTCCTGCATTTGTCTAGCACAGAACATCATTTCATCACTGCCGATAAAAACTCTTCTGTAAGTGGTGATAGACGATTGGATAGAATTCCTGCAGGCATTTTTCCAGCAACGGAAAGCAAGGATATTCCACAATAATTACCGGATTAATAGTTCAATAACCTTCCACATAAGGGTTGGCGTTAAGAACATCCACTCGTAAAACTGAAACAAGTCAACATGTGTGATGGATACTACACCTTGACTCCACCTGAGTATGCGTAAAGTTAAGAAAGATGTATTATTGCCCCCTAACCCAGCCACTGAGCGAGAGATACCAGGGGGAACTTTCGTACAAAGGCTGACCGAATTTTTAGAGCATTTAAGGGAATGGGATTGACGACCAAGCAAAAAGAATCAATTTAAAACAACATTTCTAATATTTATTCAATATTAGCATTGCAGAAAATACGAAAATATTCTTGCTGTGATAAAATTTAAATTGTTACTTCATATTTAAGAATTTTCTCCAGTAGTGAGTGTACAAAATTAAATTAATCTTCATCGATGTAGACAAAGGTTATATTCTGAAAAAATAACAAACTCAAATTAGGCCTTCATCGGCTTCAAAATTGAAATCAAAAATTTAACTGAGCCTCTCCTAATTCACAGTGACATTTGCAAATCAACTGGCATCTAACCTTCTCTTATTATTACAATAACAAAAACACCTTGGCTCCACCAGAGTATGCGAAAAGTTAAGAAAGATGTATGTAATGCCCCCTTTTTACCTGGCTAACCCAGCCACTGAGTGAGAGATCCCAAGGGGGAACGTTCGTACAAAGACTGACCGAATTTTTCGAGGTATTTAGGGTAATGGGATTGACGACCGAGCAAAAAGAATCAAAATAAAACAACATTTCTGATATTTATTCAATATAATCATTGCAGAAAACACAAAAATATTCTTGCCGTGACAAAATTTAAATTGTTACTTCATGTTGTCGAATTTTCTCCAGTAGTGAGTGTACAAAATTAAATTAATCTTGATCGATATAGACAAAGCCTAGGCTCTGGAAAAATAACAAACTCAAATTAGGCCTTCATCGGTTTCAAACTTGAAATCAGAAATGAAACTGAGACTCTCCTAATTCACAGTAACATTTGCAAATCAACTGGCATCTAACCTTCTCTTATTATCACAATATAATTTCGTGTGGCTATTTCTAGCCGAGTGCAGCCCTTGTAAGGCAGACCCTCCGATGAGGGTGGGCGGCATCTGCCATGTGTAGGTAACTGCGTGTTATTGTGGTGGAGGATAGTGTTACGTGTCGTGTGTGAGTTGCAGGGATGTTGGGGACAGCACAAATAACCAGCCCCCGAGCCATTGGAATTAACCAATTAAGGTTAAAATCCCTGACCCGGCCGGGAATCGAACCCGGGACCTTCTGAACCGAAGGCCAGGACGCTGACCATTCAGCCAACGAGTCGGACTCTTATTATCACAATAACAAAAATTAACTCAAAAATCTCACTTCTCCACGTGGTACATCTCTGGTTGAAATCTAAATTAATAATTATTTGCATTATTACAAGGTAGGTAATGCTAGTTTATTCAGTTTATGAAAATCCCCCTATCAATCAATTAATAAATACTGCTGTTGATTGCCATCGAATTATTTCATTATATTTCCATTCAATAAGTACACGATCGTGTTCACATAAGCTAATCTATTCCACCTATTGAATTCTTAATTCAGTCATGACTCATCTGATAAACGAATTATTTAATTAATTATTATTAATTATTACCTCCTTGATTTACTTGTTAGATATGCGATCTAGTGCAAATAAATTTTTATCCGCTCAGTATTTGAAATCTTTGCCTTTGCCGGTTTTAACTACATGATCTCTCATCTGAATCGAATTTAGAAAGAAAAGAAATCTAAATCTAGTCTTTACGTTGTTATAATCTCAATAATATTTCCTTAAGCACTTCCACTGAACCGACACTTTTGACAAAACAACGCAGGAATAACCTGAGTCATCGCGGTGAACGCATGCTTAGATTAAAACACAATGTGAACAATGAACATCTGAAAATACTGCTAACTACTCCATTCATTCATATCAATCACACATGGGTAACACGAATTTTGATATACATTACTTTACACTCGAATCCTGGGCGTCAATTTATCAATTCATTATTTTTACACATGGTCGGGTCAGTAAAGTCAAGTACATGAACCTAAATCTGTTAACACACTCGACTTAGCCTATGATCTGTGATCGAATCAGAGTTATATCTTTTATTGAGTAAATTATTTAAGAACGACGACGATATATCCTAGTTTCAGAATATTATTAGATTCGATAGAAATAAATAATCATCACAATCAGGTGGGTCATCTCAGGTTACTAAGACAGGGTCTGTGAGCCTCAGTTAATTATTAATAATTCCTACACATAAGATATCCATCCAACACGTGCTCCAAATTATATTAACTCACTGTGTCTCAAAGACACAAGCTACAAAATTATTTAATTATATCCCTCGGGATCACCAATATTTAAGGCGCATTACTAATAGAGCACATAAAATATCTTCTTCTTCTTCTTCACCGAGCTCGATAGCTGCAGTCGCTTAAGTGCGGCCAGTATCCAGTAATCGGGAGATATTGGGTTCGAGCCCCACTGTCGGCAGCCCTGAAGATGGTTTTCCGTGGTTTTTCATGTTCACACCAGGCAAATGCCGGGGCTGTACCTTAATTAAGGCCACGGCCACTTCCTTCCACTTCCTAGGCCTTTCCTATCCCATCGACGCCAAAGACCTATCTGTGTCGGTGCGACGTAAAACAAATGGCAAAAAAATCTTCGAGAATAATCTAACACTATTTTTGGGTCACGACCGTTAAGTCACTCTTTAACCCGATCTCATACATAAATTCCATTATTATTATTATCATAAATGATTATTAAATCTATCAGCAATCTCGAAATTATCTTGAAAATGGATGGCACGATCCTAAAGAATATAGGACGAGCATAGATGAAACTCAATTCAACTCTAATCATTGAAATCTCGAATGATTCCATTTCGCAGTATCACAAATATCACGTGTAATTTAAGTCAAATTTTAACGTGAGGTTAGTTACTTTTAGATGTAGACCTGCAGTTGAGAATATATTGAAAAGAATAACTACATCAAACTACTCTAATATATTTCAGAAACCTCGATCACACAGGTAACTCGTCTACCTCACCACCTTTAAGAATGGAAGTTTGAAATAAATCTAAATACAGCAAATACTAACAGAATACTAACTGGAGAAGAAAGATCATCTAGTTATTACACAGATGAGAAATATATCGTATAATAAATGGGTACTTAAATGTTAGATGCTGTTCGATTACTAGTCGATGTCTTCACCATTCCGACGCCTCCATCTCGTTCACCTTCACCCTGCCAGAAATCCCTTACATATTTAGCATTTCATGGTGACACAGCAGTTGACGTTCCCCGGTGAGAATGATGTATTTCTTGATAACACCGGATCCATCTTGCAGTTGTCGACGATATCCGTTAAGCTGTGTCTTCGCCACGTGCCAGTTGAGTTTAGCTGTAACTAACACAATAGGCATAAAAATGTGCACGATCCAGTTGAAATTCCATTAACGCGTTGAGTATTACACTTAACTTGTGTCTTCAGACTCGAACTACCACACGGTAATGTTCCATTCTCAATTACTAATGTCTCAAGTAGCAGAATAGGCTGCTGTCCGTAAATTTAAGACACGTACGACGTAATTCACGATGCTGTCCCGGCGACGAAAAGGTAAGTAAGTAAGTAAGTAAGTAAGTAAGTAAGTAAGTAAGTAAGTAAGTAAGTAAGTAAGTAAGTAAGTAAGTAAGCGATTTAATGTGCGCAAGAAATCTTATAATTTCTGGCTCTGGGTTGTGTCGTTTTGAATGACGATTATTGGTTCACCAGTATCTCCTTCTATTGGTTAGGACGTTTCTAGAATTCTGTACTTACTCGTTGTGCATGCGCGCTGCTGGCCGCGGGAAACCTATCGGTCACTTGGCCTTCCTTTTTCTCTTGATCAAGCATCGGATCAATACTTGCTATGCTCAGAACTGGTAAAATCCAGCCTATACACACGGAAAACAGCTCGCTGATGACAGAATCTAGCCCTTGACAACTAATAAAATTTCTTAAGGCTGGCTTGTAATTTTAAGCTTATTATTGACCAAATTTTACGGGGACAGTATGTATGTACACTTATGTTCGTAAAAAGAGAACATGTTGAATGACTAGATATAGGAAGTTCGTATTCACAGAACATACTCTGCAGAAACGATTAGCATTTCAGTCACCTATGTTCAGCATGTGTCCTGTTGCCTAGTAGGCACTGGGTCCGCCATGGGCACTGATAACTTGTTCCATGCGTGATGGGATCGACGCGTATAAGGTTCGAATGGCGTCCTGGGGTATAGTCATCTACGCTGTATTCACCTGGTTCCACAGTTCATTTTTGGTGGTTGGCATCGGGTCACAGCGCCGCACCCGTCGTTTCACCATATCCCACATATTTTCGATTGGCGACCAAGTTCGGAGATCGGGTGGGCCAGGACAACAGTCTGACATCCCGTGACAATAAGAAGACACCTGTCCGTGCAGCAACATATGGTCGCGCATTGTCCTGCTGAAATATGGCGTATGGAGTGTCTTTCAGAAAGGGTATGGCTACGGACCGCAGGTTGTCATTCACACAGGTCAAACTGTTCACAGTACCCTGGACACGAACCAACTGTGTGTTGTGGTTGTACCCAACAGCACCCCACACCATAGGCCTCGAGTTGGCGCTGTATGTCTTGTGCGAATGCAGTCAATGTGATGCTTCTCCCCCTGTCTGCGGTGAACCAGAATGCGGCCATCTTTTTCAAAGAAACAGAACCTGGATTCGTCCAAAAACACTATCTGCTGCCATTCCCGTCACCAGTGACTTCGTTTCATACACAATTGCAGTCTAGCATGTTTAAGCACGTTGTTCAAAGGTAGGTGGAGAAGTTGACGGCACGCCGGTAACCCAGACCGTAATAAACGGCGACGGACGGTCACTCCTGATAGTGTACGATGTGTTACGCTGTTCCACTGTTGCGCCAGAGCCGAGGACTACGCAGGTCTGTCCTGCAAAGCCATTTGGTTGAGGTGTCGATCTTCTCGGGGGTAGTCTGTGTGGTGCGACCAGATCCACCTCGTCGTGTTCTACGGCCTTCTATGAACCATTCTGTACGCACCCGTTGCACTGCCGACAAACTTAGCCCCACATGAGCAGTAATTTCTCGGATGGATTATCACGTTCTCTCATGCCAATAATGCCCCCTCTTTCAAACTTACTCATTCGATGGTACGATTCTTGCATACGTCTGTGAGGCATTCTGCACGTCTCCTCAAGCCACACTGATCCATTATCTTCAGTTTATAACGACAAGGAGACCCGCGGGCACATTTTACCAATCGGTGGTGTTGCGACGAGATATCAATGTGGACCTTAAGCCTGAGAGCCAACAGGGTTCGAATGCTAATCATTTTTCAAAACTTACTAATGAACATGTCCTGTGAATATTAACTTCCTATCTCTAGTCTTTCAAGGTGTTCTGGTTTTTATGAGCATGAGTGTATTCATGTTGATGATGATGATGATGCTTGTTATTTAAAGGGGCCTTACATCTTAGGCCATCGGCCCTGAGTGTATTTAAAAAGAGATGTTATAAATTGCACGTAGATTTAAGGAATTAGTATTTAATATTTTTATAGTAACTCTCAGAAATTTACCTTTTGTTATAACTATTATTTAAGTTTAATTTCATAATTAATTATACGTAAATAGGAAACTTAAGACGCTGTATTTTGTACAATGTAGCATATATAAGATGGTTTGGCATAACAGTAGGGTTCACAGCCTGAGCCACGTCATATAAAATAAATACATAAATATGTATATAAATAAATAAATAAAATGCAGGGTAGAGATTCAGCATGCGCAGCATAAGTTTGATAGCATCATAAGGAATTTGAAATGTTACAAATCTTATGTGGAATACCTTGCAGAGGTGAGATGTGTTCACGGCGACTGCCAGGGACCCGCCCGCCAGCCCCCAGAAGTACATTTACTTGTAAACACCTAATATAATTTATCACGCGCCATTGTTCGTTGCTTAACTACGCAGCATCATTTCTATTGAGTGAGACACAATCGGATAGGACGTCACTCCCAGCAATCATGTAAAAAAGCATTCCGTTACCAACCCGCACACAATAAAACCCCAACTAAATGCAATCTATAGTGAAACAAGGCAGAAGCTTAGTGTACTCAAACCGCTCGCTGTACACGGAGGCTCGCGATTACCGATAGGAGAGCCTTTACGATCTGTCAGCGATCTGCGAATTGTAACCAAGTGTTAAGGGAATGTCCAACAAAACCCAATTAACGTTTTTTACTGTGTGGGCGGTATGCGCCGCGGAGATAGTTAAGAGCCTGCCGAAGAGAGTGTGGCCCTTTCGGGGCCACTGTTCTCATGACGGAGCTTGGCCTGGATTTGCAAATGTAGGTTGCAGCTATTTTTTTCCTTGCTGTGCGAGGTTGCAGCTACTACTACTATTACTAACAGAGCCTTTTGCTGTGTTTTTATTTTGCGCGGGTTGGTAACGAAGCAGCGAGTTAGGAGTTCTGGTAATGACGTCATGTCGGCCAATGGTTGTGCTCGTAGCTGGCCAGCTAATAGTCAATGGCGCATGAAATCTTTCATTAGGTTATAAAAGTAAAGGCACCTTTTTTGGCGCGTTGGGTAAGTCCCTGGAATTCGTAATGAACACATCTCCCTTCTACAAGGATTTTAAGGTAAAATTCATATATATTTCTTCATAAAGTTGTTATAAACTTATGTGTCTACACTAGGTTTCTACCGCTAAACAATGTACAATACAGAACAACAATGATGTTCTATTCAATTTTCCTTAATCCCTGAAAAATTATTTCTTTGTCATTAGTTGCACGTAAGCAGTAAGTTCTTTTCGGCGTGTTTGAAATTCAATTTAGAAGTAGATATTTATATTTTTGGAAATTTAAGGTTACATTATTTAAGATTGGAAAGTTTCCCCTCGAGCTAGTTTTCAGAGGCTATCACTCAGTTGCATAATGGCTGCCATTTCATTAAGCTGATGGAATACTCGATGATGGGCGAGGACGCCCCCGCCTCCAATATTAACACACTCGTAGTAGACGGGACGAACAATTAAGACAACCTGGTCGAAAATGTGCCAGCTTTTACACCCGAGAGGAAGGTTTTCGAGAGCTCTGGGCTAAAGCCCGACACACCCTCAACTTTCATTGGATAATTAAATAGCTACAAGACAGATGTTATGGGTTAAAAAATAAACATACACAATTTTCTATTTGCCAACATCCAAAGTTGGCGGGAGGAGGTAGAACTGTTACAAACTTGGGCACACAAAAAACAAGGAATAAACAACTCAGTTTATTAAACTACAAAATAACAATTTTCTTTGCAGTATTAATAATCCCTCTTCACACCAGACGGTATGATATACGTTGGTTAGTAGAGACATCTGTAGAGAAAAGTCCAAACTTCTTGCAATAGTTGTTGCAAACTTCATATATCAGATGGCATTCTTCAAGGAACTTCATTTGAATGAACGGGGTGGGTGTACCTCCCGATACAGACCTCCCCTCCTTTAAGTCTCTCCTCACAGTTCAAGTTTAAAATTTTTCAAGTTACGAAAAAAATTAAGTTGTATTTTACAGATAGAATGTCTTGATGAAAGTTCAATTTTAAGAAATCTGTCGAAAACAAGTCTTGAAGTCTTTTTGCAACCGTACAAGTACAGGATGTACAGTTGAGGTTTGATGGCCAAGAACAGCCAGAGCAGCCGATACCCTGGTGGGGTCCCCCTGACCCCTACAGTACCCTAAGATACACCTTTCCCGCTACCATTAGACGGGTAGCCATGGCGATGGTCGCCAGAAAGTACATACAGAGACACTGATTCAAGATTGTTAGGAGGTCGAGTTACCGCACATCAGCCAGCCCTCGCGTGAAAGGATGGTGCTCTGGCACGCCGTTATGAAGGAGACAGGGCCAGAATAAATTGGACCCCTACCCCACGCTAGCATCACTCCCCAGATGTTGAGACACAGCCGCAGATGACGGAGAAGGCATTGAAACAGTCATTTATTTGGCGACAGAAATTGCTTTTATGGGGAGCGAGAGTTGTTTATTATTCTAAGCTGCAGCCTCAGATGAGGCAGGCTGCATTGAGGATGAGTGTGTGAATTGCAAGCTTGGTTTTGGAGGCGGGGGCTAGGTAATGGCCGCCGGGCAACGGACAAGAAGTAAACGTTATTAGAGGGGAAGGTTTGTACACAATTGGAACAATCAGAGGTAAAACACTCGATATATCAGTCGTGCAGAAGGTCTCCATATTTCAAATTATACTTTAACTAATTAATTTTAGGATTCAAGAGTGTTATAAAAGAAATATAACATTTTCTTACTGCCATGACATAGTGGCCTATACTGCAAAACAAAAGATTATACCGGTATAATGTCAGAAAGGTGAACTCTAAATATCCTCACAGTGGCTGGTTTGCTGACCAAAAGAGTGACAGGAGTTAAGAAATGCGAAATAATACATGGCCCATGAAATCTGGGGCAAGCTTTCCTGCAGGTACGATATTCTTTACCATAACCTGATCTCCAAACTTTAAATTGGCGGGCCTCCGTCCACGATCATATCTCTCTCTAACCTTGTCATGAGAAGCCTTAAGATTACTTTTAGTCTTCTTCCATAGGTCTCTGATGTTATTGGGATCTATTGTCTCTGGCAATATCTCATTGAGGGACCAAAGATTAGACAGCGGTGTGTTGGGAACAAATTTAAACATGAGAGAGGCGGGAGTAAACTTGTGGTACTCATGAACAGCCGAATTTAGAGCAAACGATAACCAGTGCAAAGAAGTATCCCACCTGGAATGATCTTCATGATGAAAGGCCATCAAAGCGGATCGAAGATTACGATTGACCCGCTCAACCACAGATGGTTGAGGGTAATAAGCGGTACATGGGATATGGACAGATCAAAACAGAATTTTCTGAATAAGTTCGAGGTTAAAGCCTTCGCATTATCAGAAAGAATATATTGACAGCGACCAAAAGAAGCAAAAATAGTATTAAGGCAATAAATTGTCGACAAGCGGTAGCCAGCTTAGTCGTAAATAACAACGAACTTTTAGTGAAGCCGTCTACATATAGGAGAATAAATTTATTCCCGTTCCCCTCCGATTGAGGGAAGGGTCCGACGTAGTTTATGTACCCATACAAATGCTCCATGGAGTGAGATGCCTGATGAGATGACAATAGACCTAGCTTAGTAGATAAGGTGGGCTTACTAAAGCAAGATTTACAAGCTTTAAGCATTTCTCTAATTTCGCCATCCATACTCTTCCAAATGAACATTTCTCTCATTTTTTCTTGAGTTTTTAAGACGCCTAAATGCCCCACTAATGGGATCTCATGGTAGTATTTGAATATCTTAGGCACAAACACAGCTGTAAAACAAATTTCATCTTCTGATCATGCCTAGAAGGGCACCACAAAACCCGTTCCCCACCACATAAGGGACAACGTGTTTCCCAGAAAACAGGTTTTGCATAATAGGAGCCAGCACAGGATCTTCTCGTTGATATTTCTCGATGTCACGAAATAAGGGGCATTAGTGAGAATAGCACTAACACTAGAAGGTATGAGCGTGGGAGGAGAAGAACTATCCTGTTCGGTCGTCTCAACATCACGAGAAAACATATGGATTAGAGTATTTGCGACTACGTTTTGTGATCCTCTAATGTGTCGCACATCTAATTGGAAGGAAGAAATTCTGATAGCCCAACGAACGATACGTCCCGAATGATGAGGCCTAGCTAAAACCAAAAATAAGCTTTGTTGTCTGTCTCTAATTCAAATTTGGCATGCTCCAGATAAAGGCGTAACTTATCCAGGGCAAACAAGACTGCAAAACCCTCTCATTCATAGGTGGAGTACTTGGCTTCTTGAGCTGATAATGTACTAGATGCATAGGCAATAGGCCACCTTCCGAGTTCCGTTTCGTGAATAAGGACAGCGGCGACGGCAGATGAAGAGGCATCAGTTTGGACTATGAATTTCTTAGAGAACTCAGGCATGGCTAATACTGGGGCTTTACAATGAGCTAATTTAAGATCTTTAAGCGCAGCTTGCTGCGACGGTCCCCATTCGAATTTGACACCCTTCCTACGAAGTAGGTTCAGGGGAATCACCATAATAGCAACGTTAAGAATACATTTCCTGAAGAAATTCACCATGTCTATGAACCTAGCAATTCCTTTCATGACATCATTCAGATGCTCGAAGTGCTCTTCGAAGGTCTCCGAAAACACGACGACATCGTCGAGGTAATGATACAGATATTCAAATTTGATATTAGAGAAGACCCTCTCTAGCATTCTAGTAAGGACAGCCGCACCCGTTGGGAGACCGAAAGGCAAACGGTTGAATTCATACAAATTCCAATCCGTGGCGAAAATCGTTAGATGTTTCCATTCTTCTGCCAGAGGTACTTCATTATATGTCTGGTCAAGATCTAGAATGTTAAATAACTTAGCCTAGAGAAACCATGAGAGACAAGAATGAAGATATGGAAGGGGGACCGAATGTTATACAACCTTACGGTTCAAAGCCCTGTAATCAATAACAGGCCTGAAACCACCTTGAGGTTTCGGTACAAGAAAAATGGGCGATGAATACATCGACTTTGAAAGTCGGATAATACCATCCTTCAACATCTGATCGATGATTTCCTTAAGAGTCTTCTGTTTAGGTGGGGACAGGCTATAAGGAGGAAACCTAACTGCAATAGAATCTGTTAGCTCAATCCTATTTTCAATAATGTCAGTGAAGCCAAGAGTTTCTGAAAATACGTCAGGAAAAGACTGGCACAACCTTCTAATACTTCCAGCCTGGTTCTCAGGTAGATGCCTAAGATCTAACGACATCTCACTCTGGATAGGCGAAATAGAAGCAAATGACACAGAGTTACATTTCAAAATAGGAATATTACAGCTAATAGCAAACTTGAATGTGCACGACTTGCTCTGAAGATCGAGCACAAGACCCGAATGTGACATAAAATCGGCCCGAAATATTACAGGGAAAGACAATTGTTTAGTTACAAATAACTTAATTTTCCAAGTGAATTTTGAGATTCGAATTTCAACAAAACTGAGGCCTAAAATTTCCAATGGTGACGAATTTACCAAAACGCATTTAACGGAAGACAAACAATAGTCTGGAAATTCGCAACAAGCTTTCAGTTTAAGGTACCACTCCTCGGAAATACTGGAGCTAACGCTCCCTGAATCTAGCGACACCGTGACGGGTTCGTTATTCACTTCAATTTTAAGATATGGCAAAATTCCAGGAGTTCCGGAAGCTATTTTAAGGTATTCCCTAGGGCCTTCAAGTAATAAATTAGAGGAAGTCTCTTCCTTGAAAGATTCATTGCCTAATCAAATAGGGTCAGAGCCTATGAGAAGTGAACATTGTGACTCAGCCGATGACACTAGTCACTTCCTATCGCCTGGGTTAGTGGAGGCAGCACCAGAAGTTGAACAAGACGGTGTGCTGTTAAGTGAAATACAATTCTTGGCTACGTGGGAAAACGACCCGCACTTGAAACAATCTTGGGACGGATCTGCTCCGTTCCTAGTTCCACAGCTCCAGCATGTGCTTGGTATGAAAATAGGAAACCACGGTAAACTATCTTCTGGACTGCCGACAGAGGCATTCGAACCCACTATTTTCCGGGTGCAAGCTCACAGCTGCGAGCCCCTAATCACACTTCCAACTCGCCCGGTATATGACGTACTTACGCACTCCTTCAGAATAGTGTAGGCTATTGCAGGATCATTTTACTTTACATAGTAGTATTAGAAAATTAATGCAACGAAAATTGTTCTGATGGACTGCCTATCCACATGTGACTCGAAGGCGTGGTCAGTAATAAGGAAAATAATGGATAGAAAAAATACCGAGAAATGCGCGGTATTGTTCGCGCAGCGACGATATGTAATTATGGCAGCATCTTGTTTCCTAAATTTTTACCGAGCACGCGCGTTTTAAGCAAGTCTCGGGCCTATGGGAGTAACGGAGTCCCACTTTTATTTGACAGGCGAGGAAGTAATTGGAAAAAACTTGGTGAAAAGAATGTATTTCGATGGGGAACTATCAATATTAATGGGGTTTATGGGAGGAAGAAAGGAAGGAAAAACGGAAGTAGAACTATTTGAGTCAGCAAATGGGATGCATTTGGATGTGTTAGGGGTTAATAATATTCGGATAAGGAGAGATAACGGAGAGTAGATAGAAGATTATACCGGGTGGTACAGCTGCCCCTATTTTTCCCGAATATATGCAACCAGCTAGGACGTAAATGCCTCTTAGTCCCATCTTGCGCAACACCTTACAGCAATGTTACGTGCAGTTAACCCGATGTAGACTTCTCCGCACAATGGAAAAATGGTACAAGACGCAGTAAGTGAGGTCCATCTCAAATACACTGTACCATTTTATGTAGAGCGGTGTCCAATACTCTACTAATTTTTACGAAATGTTACTATACTGTACAAACCATAAACACACCTATAGCAGTCGGTAGAGGATTGCGCACCAGATTGGTCCAAGAGGCCATTATCTTTTGATAGAAAGGGCGGTCGTGGTATCATAGAAAACGTGATAGGGTAAGACCAATTACAGACATGTCAATGCACCACCATTTTGTACAGTCTCATCACATCGAAATTGATAGAAACGTGTTTTGCACTGTAGTTTATAATCTGTGGCACATAAATGCTGTACAGCAGATGTGATAGCTTACGCCTTGTAAATACTACCGTTAGAGCGATCAAAAAAGGCATAAAACGGGACAATAAGGCTGTACATTGCAAATAGCTGCGCGGAATTACGTATGGAAGACGTACCTCGATAGGTTACTTGAAGCAGGAAGGGTTCCAACCATTCTTGAGTCATGCATTTTTTAATGTCATTTCGTATTCGCCTAGGCATCGTTTACGAAGACCTTTCTGAAGTCTCCGATATTCTTCTACGGAAGTTATAATAAACAGGTATCATAAATATCGCCACATACGCACCGATTGTGAATACCGCCTGAAACATAACGCTGGACTCATTCAACCAAGTAACGCGTAGAAAATGGTTGCAACTATCTGGGCGTAAGAGAGACGCGATTCTTTAGTTCACTGTGGTGTTTGCACATTCGAGTTCAGAACTTTTAACATCAACGATCAGTATCGAAGCGATAGCGTAGGTAATTCCATTAGTACAGAGCTGCGAGACCAATTCTTTGTCGCCTCCAGTGGCTACATGGCACCAATCGCAGCGAGCATACGATGTGTTAGCAGGCATTTAGAGTTCGAATCTAGTTACGAGCTTTTCAAATTTATTTTTATATTATACTTGTAAGGCCATTCGTAATAAATATTTAACGTTCTTAAGTCTCAAAAGGTCCGCCTCTGTGGTGTAGTGGTTAGCGTGATTAGCTGCCACCCCCGGAGGCCCGGGTTCGATTCCCGGCTCTGCCACGAAATTTGAAACGTGGTACGAGGGCTGGAACGGGTCCACTCAGCCTCGGGAGGTCAACTGAGTAGAGGTGGGTTCGATTCCCACCTCAGCCATCCTGGAAGTGGTTTTCCGTGGTTTCCACTTCTCCTCCAGGCGAATGCCGGGATGGTACCTAACTTAAGGCCACGGCCGCTTCCTTCCCTCTTCCTTGCCTATCCCTTCCAATCTTCCCATCCCTCCACAAGGCCCCTGTTCAGCATAGCAGGTGAGGCCGCCTGGGCGAGGTACTGGTCATACTCCCCAGTTGTATCCCCCGACCGAGAGTCTGAAGCTCCAGGACACTGCCCTTTAGGCGGTAGAGGTGGGATCCCTCGCTAAGTCCGAGGGAAAAACCGAACCTGGAGGGTAAACAGATGATGATGATGATGATGAAGTCTCAAAAGTAATTTGCCACCTTTACAAAGAAAGCACACATACGAAAGGAATAATAACATGCGACTTCCATATGGCAAACGACTACAGGGAATGAAGCGCAGTGCACGTGTTGTCAACATTCTGACCCACCCATTCAACCAAGCAACTGCGCACGTTCGACTCGAAGACAGCCGTCTACACTTCATACGTAGGGCACATGAAACAGCATATCGTAATCCTAGCAGCAACGTGTGAGCACGTACTGTACGGTTAGCACGAAAGCAAACATTATGAATATGGTACTACTTTATGGAGAAGCAAAGCAAAATGCACGGGAAGCCAGACGCTTGTATCAAGAACGATTTCCTGGACGAAGGCTGCCAACTGCAGATATATTTCGACGTGTTGAAAGACGATTACGTGCAACGGGGTCATTTCATACATTACCCCCCGTTCGGGATGCTCCAGTGACGTCTGGAAATAACGACGAAGCTGTTCAAAATGCAATTGCATACAACCCGCACACAAGCTCACGGGCCATAGGAAATGAACTGAACATCAGTCATGTATCTGTACTGCGAATATTGCACCGCCATAAATTCCACCCTTTCCATCAATAGCTGCGCCAGGAACTTCACGGAGATGACTTTTCAAAACGGATAGAATTTTCGCAATGGATATTACAAAGAGTTGAAGCTGATGCGAATTTCTTAATGGACATTCTCTTTAGTGATGAATCCAGATTTCACAACAACGGAACTGTTAATCGTCACAACTTCCATTACTGGAGCGTTGAAAATCCTCACTGGATCAGGGGAGCTCGATTTCAGGTACAATGGGGCGTCAACGTGTGGTGCGGGATACTAGGTGACAAGATAATTGGACCATATTTCTTCGAAGGAAACCTCACGGGACGACGCTATCTAGAGTTTCTTCGTGAGTACCTCCCACTCTTATTGGAGGATGTGCCCCTTATGACACGGTTACGGATGTGGTTCCAGCAGGATGGAGCTCCCCCACACTGGCCGTTGGCAGTACGGAACCACTTGCATAGGACATATCCGACGATGGACTGGACGAGGGGGTCTGGTCACATGGCCGGCTAGATCACCTGACCTTACTCCACTCGACTTTTTCCTCTGGGGTTATTTAAAGGAAAGAGTCTATGAGCAGGAGCCTGAAATCCCGAATCATTTACGGCGGCTCGTTACGGAAGCCTGCAGGCAGATTTCACCACATATGTTGCAGCAAGCAAGAATGTCTCTCCTCCACCGTGCTCAGATGTGCATTAACGAAGCAGGTGGTCATTTTGAACATTTGCTTCATTAATCGAATGGCCATGCATAAGCCCATCGCACCGCTGTCGGTACAATCACACTTTATTGCAAATAGCTCTTTTAAGAGCTCCTTAAAAAACAAACATAGCTGAGTACCTGCAATATGAGAATTGATCATGATTTAGATTTGTCGTCAACAACACGACTCTCACGAATATCAACAACGCAATAAAAATATTCGTCGTACACAGTACTCGAACCGCCTACTAACGAACACCGGCACTTTCCTCTAACTTTTAGCAAGCTCGGCTATCACGGGTTGCTGTTTAGCGCTGTTGTGTTGCTGCTACTTCTAGTCATTCATCAATAATATTCTCTGTACAGGACGTTTCTGCGACACATAATTTTCACGATTCTTTACCATCAATCGGTATTTTATCATTAATGCTGATTTGCTTGACACGAATAAACGAATTATGGAAAGCGTTGTAAGAGCAGACATTGTAGTGAGTAGTCAAGGTGAATATTTTTAGGTTCGACTATAATCTGCGGGTTGCATAAAACTGCGTGAATAGGGGCAGCTGTACCACCCGGTATATTGTTCTTAACAGATGTTGAAAAGGGAAGGGCTGAGCGTGAAGTAGTACTGTTCATAAGGAATATTATTGCATACAACATCGTTTCTGTTAGACACGTAAATAAGCAAATGATGTGGGCCGATTTAGTAGTTGGAGGAATTGGGACGAGAATTGTCTCAGTGTGTGCACCATGTGAGGATGCAGATTAGGATGAAGTTGACAAGTGTTATGAAATAAGGAAATATTTCTGAACACTCGCTCCAGAAAAATGCTGGAGAAATAACATTTTAAGTATTTTGAAATACCATTTTCTAGTATCAAAATAATATTATAGATACCCTTCTTTCTTCTTTTTGCAACACCTGTGGGGTCGCGCGTACGAACTGAGTCGCACATATGGATTTGGCCCTGTTTTACGTCCGAATGACTCCCTGAGGCCAACCCTACATGGAGGGATGTAATCACTATTGCATGTTTCTGTGGTGGTTAGTAGTGTGGTGTGTTATGTTGTGTGAATATGAAGAGGAGAGTATTGGGACACACAGTACACAAATACCCAGTCTCCGAGCCACAAGTTTGAATCAGAAGAGATTAAAATCCCCAAACCGGCCGGGAATTGAACCCGGACCCTCTGAACCAAAGTGCAGTACGCTGACCATTCATCTGACGAGTCGGACAATATTATAGATACACTCATCAACACACAAAAAGCACAGTCTATCATAATATAGTGTGTTTGGTGAGAAGTAAAACTCCTTCAGTTCTTCCTTTCTGACAATCGTCACGTGACGAGCGAGGAGAAGGTAACAGAAACCAGTAGTTCCCCATTTCCTTCTTGCAAAGCTATTCTAACTAGTATCATTCGAAACAAATTGACGTTTATCAAATTTTGGAACTCTTGTTTCCAACCCACACCCATCAAGTGACAACAGTTTGAAGAGAAGATTGGAAAGAGTCTCGCTTCTCGCCAGCATAGTTTTACAGGACGGAATTATGAATGCCTGTAACCACAAACACACTATAATAATATCATTTGTTTAAGTTCTACTAAACCGAGCGCATGACTGAGTTTGCATTCGGGAGATAGTGGGTTCGAATCCCACAGTCGGCAGCCCTGAACATGGTTTTCCGGAGCTTCCTATTTTCGCAACAGGCAAATGCTGAGGCTGTACCTTAAGGCCACGATCACTTCCTCCCCATTCCTAATCCTTTCTTATCCCACCATCGCGAGAAGATCTATCTGTGTCGGTGCGACATAAAGCAAGTTGTGAGAAATAAGTCCCACGAATTACTTTCCTGGTTTTCGGAGAGACCGATTTAACATAATGTTGTACCGTGGAGTTCATTTTCGTGGCGGTAACTCTACTGACTCTAGGTTGATGTACTTGAGCACCTTCAAATACCACTGCACTGAGCCAGGATTGAATCCGCCCACTTGGGATTTGAAGATCAACGTTGTCAACGCTGAGACCGGCATTTAGTTTACCTAACAACATTCACACACACATTGAGACTATAATTCGCAAAACTAGCCTGGAACATGTTACTTTGAGAATTCAGAGTGAATGTAGAAATTGCTCCACCGTTTCAGTCACTAGAAAAACTTGTTGAACATGCCGTCTGCCATTGGCAAAGTGAAATGGCCGGAAGGCAGGATAATTAGACGTTACGAATCAGTCGTCATTAGCCTCTATTGAAAAACTTGCAACTTGTTGGCAAATTGCGTCAGCTTTTCAGATGAAGTTGCTCGCACACCAAGGTCTCCTTTCTCTAAGTTTCCGTCACGTGTCAGTGCGATATCCGGCTATCGTTAAATACAGTCCTGTACTCATGTATGCTAACATTCTCGTTCAAATCAAAGGGATTTCGCAAGTCCAATCCTGATATTAATTCAGAATTAGCAGTGGTGGTCGGCGCAAAAGGTTGCTTTTCTAAAGCACGTTACTTATTAACTTTGACTTCATACCCGACCCCGTAGAGAAACGGGGCAAGGGTTGGATTTATTTTGTCCGAATATATATTACAGTAATCAGGCACCCGGTGAGATGAATCCCCTTAGTGAGCTTTTACGACCGGATTCCCTTCCTGACGTCAACCTCGTCAGAGGAGTGAATGACGTGAATGATAGTAGGAAGGGAGAGGGAGAAACGCAGTGCCGGCACATAGCCTACTCCTGTCGAATAGCACCAAGGCATATGTTCAAGGACTAAAGTCCCCATCTGACGCACGACACTAAGAAGAGCGTTAAATGATCTCCCTCCATATGAACTGTACCGGAAGGAACACCCGCCACGTTCATTTAAATAAAGCGCCTTGGAGAACGCTATCTACCATCTAAAATTCACAACTAATACAAGAAGTTTGGATATTTCCCTACAGATGTATCTACTATAAATTTACGTTATGCCCTCTGGTGTGAAGATTGACTACTAAAATTATTAAGTAATTTTGTATTCCAAGGTTTTTACTACACTGTGTTGATTATTCTTTGTGTTTTGGCGTGTTAAACTTTACAACACTTATAACTCTTCCTGCCAGCTTAAGATGTTGGTCAATAGAAAATTGTGTATGTTTATTTTTCAGCTAATCAAATTGCGTCTAGTATTTATTTAATTACCCAATCAAAATTGGGCGTGCGTCCTCTCGGGTATAAAAGCTGGCACATGTTTCGACCAGGTTGTCTTATTCATCGCTCCAGTCTAGTGTGTGTGTTTGTAAAGGGAGGAGGGGGTGCCTCGTCCATCGTCCAGAAGTCGATCAGCTCAGGTAATGGCAGTCCTGGTTTAACTAAGCCTTTGAATGATAGCTCGAGAGGAAGGTTTCCAATTTTTAATAACGTAACTTCAATTTTCTAAAATATACACTGACTGACAGAGCAAATGCAACACCAAGGAGGAGTGGTTCGAAAGGGATGAAAGTTGGGGAAAAAACAGAGACGGCACGGACAAATAATTGATGTTTATTTCAAACCGATATGCAGGTTACACAATGCGCACGGCATCGACTCAGTAGGATGTAGGACCACCGCGAGCGGCGATGCACGCAGAAACACGTCGAAGTACAGAGTCAATAAGAGTGCGGATGGTGTCCTGAGGGATGGTTCTCCATTCTCTGTCAACCATTTCCCACAGTTGGTCGTCCGTACGAGGCTGGGGCAGAGTTTGCAAACGGCGTCCAATGAGATCCCACACGTGTTCGATTGGTGAGAGATCCGGAGAGTACGCTGGCCACGGAAGCATCTGTACACCTCGTAGAGCCTGTTGGGAGATGCGAGCAGTGTGTGGGTGGGCATTATCCTGCTGAAACAGAGCATTGGGCAGCCCCTGAAGGTACGGGAGTGCCACCGGCCGCAGCACATGCTGCACGTAGCGGTGGGCATTTAACGTGCCTTGAATACGCACTAGAGGTGACGTGGAATCATACGCAATAGCGCCCCAAACCATGATGCCGCGTTGTCTAGCGGTAGGGCGCTCCACAGTTACGGCCGGATTTGACCTTTCTCCACGCCGACGCCACACGCGTCTGCGGTGACTATCACTGACAGAACAGAAGCGTGACTCATCGGAGAACACGACGTTCCGCCATTCCCTCATCCAAGTCGCTCTAGCCCGGCACCATGCCAGGCGTGCACGTCTATGCTGTGGAGTCAATGGTAGTCTTCTGAGCGAACGCCGGGAGTGCAGGCCTCCTTCAACCAATCGACGGGAAATTGTTCTGGTCGATATTGGAACAGCCAGGGTGTCTTGCACATGCTGAAGAATGGCGGTTGACGTGGCGTGCGGGGCTGCCACCGCTTGGCGGCGGATGCGCCAATCCTCGCGTGCTGACGTCACTCGGGCTGCGCCTGGACCCCTCGCACGTGCCACATGTCCCTGCGCCAACCATCTTCGCCACAGGCGCTGCACCGTGGACACATCCCTATGGGTATCGGCTGCGATTTGACGAAGCGACCAACCTGCCCTTCTCAGCCCGATCACCATACCCCTCGTAAAGTCGTCTGTCTGCTGGAAATGCCTCCGTTGACGGCGGCCTGGCATTCTTAGCTATACACGTGTCCTGTGGCACACGACAACACGTTCTACAATGCCTGTCGGCTGAGAAATCACGGTACGAAGTGGGCCATTCGCCAACGCCGTGTCCCATTTATCGTTCGCTACGTGCGCAGCACAGCGGCGCATTTCACATAATGAGCATACCTCAGTGACGTCAGTCTACCCTGCAATTGGCATAAAGTTCTGACCACTCCTTCTTGGTGCTGCATTTGCTCTATCAGTCAGTGTAAATTTCAAACTTCTATTTTAAATTTCAAACTTCTAATGTAAATTTCCAACAAGCCAAAGGAACTTAACCGTAATCAGGGAATAAAGAGTGAGCGAGCTTCTCGTGTTCCTTATCAACTTAATTTCAAGGTGACTATGATTTTGTAACATTTTTCAGTTTGTAATCCTTGTAACTTCAATGTTTTCTCTATTTAGTCGTCTTAAACTCTGTAACTTCAGGCCATAAGCCCAAATGGTGTTTGATTCCTTTCATTTCAATTTTCAAGGACTGCAAGTGACCGCCTCCTCACCATTTTGATTCTTGGGCCAGTAACTTTAACCTGTTGTTTTTCACAAAGGCCCGGTAGAATGGGTATTCAATACCCCTGTGAAATTCTGTTTCATTCCTTTTATTTAAAGATGTTAGACTGTTGAGCATTTGCTTGAATTTGTAAAATGTAGGTTGTGCTTTTGACAGGCCTGGAAATTTCAGGAAATAGATTCCTAAGTGTAAATTTTATAGAGTAATGGCTGAATGGTGCCTTTGGAAGGCTGTAATGTCATAAGGTTCGGGAAGATGGTTTTTTGTTTTATTTTGCTATTTGTTTTGCGTCGCACCGACACAGATAGGTCTTATGGCGACGATGGGACAGGAAAGGCCTAGGAGTTGGGAGGAATCGGCCGTAGCCTTATTTAAGGTTAAGTCACATTTACCTGGTGTGAACATGAGAAACTACGGAAAACCACCTTCAGGGCTGCCGACAATGGGATTCGAACCCACTATCTCCCGGATTCAAGCTCACAGCCGCGCGCCCCTAACCGCACGGCCAACTCGCCTGGTCGGGGAGTAGTCTTCTAGGTAAACTTGTAGAACAAAGATGTTCTTACTATGATGTAAAAGATATTGGGAGATCAGCCTCCTTGATTATGGAGTGAATGAAGCAGTAATACTCGAGTCACATTTGTATACTGAGAGATTTTAGCTCAGATTGTTAATTGGCATTTTGTTGATTATTCTGATTTTTTCCTAAATTGTACCTAGGAGCTAGTTCTGCAGGCTCTAACTGAAATCATGTTTTAGCTTGGCGAATTGTTTGTTTAAATTTAACATCTGAAAAGAAACCAAAAATAGCAGAGAAAGAAAAATAGCTATAATTTTAAAGTTTTAAATCAATTTTCTAATTGTCTTATATCGACCCATTCATGCCCGCACCTTCTTTCACTTCTCCGCTCGACAAAAAACACGGTAACATGAACAATGCGGAGAGGTTTGGAAGTAAGTCCATGCTTTCAGCACGCAATCTAGTGATTAGAAATTGTATACCACCATCTCTCCTTCCCAGCCGGCCAACATTCTGATGGTGATTTTTTGACCGACGGGACTCGAACCGGCTAACCATGGCGTCAGACTACAGATAGTTTATGCCTTAACCATCATGGCCACCAGCGGACTGCAATTTTGTTTTTGTTTTTTTTCTTTGCTAGGGGCTTTACGTCGCACCGACACAGATAGGTCTTATGGCGACGATGGGATGGGAAAGGCCTAGGAGTTGGAAGGAAGCGGCCGTGGCCTTGATTAAGGTACAGCCCCAGCATTTGCCTGGTGTGAAAATGGGAAACCACGGAAAACCATCTTCAGGGCTGCCGATAGTGGGATTCGAACCTACTATCTCCCGGATGCAAGCTCACAGCCGCGCGCCTCTACGCGCACGGCCAACTCGCCCGGTGAACTGCAAAATATCTACTGTAGGACCTACATAAAGAAACAAGAGTTTTTTGTGCTTCTGTCAGAATTGTAAAAAGGGCTATTGTTATTTGTTTGTCGATCGATCAACATAAAGAAGGAAACGCATTCTTTTAAATTGTCTGTCTGTCTGTCTGTCTGTCTGTCTGTCTGTTATTTAGGCTTCCGCGCATGAAAAGACAAGAGCTGAATGTCTTTTTTTTTTTTTTGCTAGGGGCTTTACGTCGCACCGACACAGATAGGTCTTATGGCGACGATGGGATAGGAAAGGCCTGGGAGTTGGAAGGAAGCGGCCGTGGCCTTAATTAAGGTACTGACCCAGCATTTGCCTGGTGTGAAAATGGGAAACCACGGAAAACCATTTTCAGGGCTGCCGATAGTGGGATTCGAACCTACTATCTCCCGGATGCAAGCTCACAGCCGCGCGCCTCTACGCGCACGGCCAACTCGCCCGGTAAGGGCTGAATGTCATTTAACAAAAGTTGGTATTTAAGGTCACGAGATAATGCACTACAATGGAGTATGTATGTATTGTTACGTGCCAGCCCTGTGGAAGCCCCTTTCGGTACTTCTTGGAAGGGACTAGTGAGTCAGCCGACGGCGGAGCTCCTAGCCGGCCTGCAAGGCATTTCCGTGTTTTGTTCTTGTCGGCTGGTTTATCTGTGAGTTTCTTGGAGATGCAACGAGAATATTCCGTCCCCGGGCCACATCGCGAATATTCCGGTACACATCGCCCGAACTATAAAAAGAGAGGGCAGTCAGTTGGTGCTGGACTCGGGAGCAGTATTGGACTCAGAGTGGCGGAGTCAGTACTGAGAGTTGTGTGTGTGTGTGTGTGTGTGTGTGTGTGTGTGTGTGTGTGTGTGTGTGTGTGTGTGTGTGTGTGTGTGTGTGTGTGTGTGTGTGTGTGTGTGTGTGTGTGTGTGTGTGTGTGTGTGTGTGTGTGTGTGTGTGTGTGTGTGTGTGTGTGTGTGTGTGTGTGTGTGTGTGTGTGTGTGTGTGTGTGTGTGTGTGTGTGTGTGTGTGTGTACTTCTGTAGATGGAGTTCCGCCATTAGTCAGCGATTGAGGCAGTTGTCCTGAGTATGAGGGTAACTGGATCTGTGCTAATAGTCAATGTTGTGAGTATCGTCCTGCTGTTGAATACTGTTGAGCTGTTCCTTTCTGGTTGTTCAGTGCATCTGACTGTGTGAGTTACAGGACTGCCTCTGTAGTTGAACCAAGGGATAGTCATCGTGTGTTGTGTAGCCAGTAGCACTGTGCTCAAAGCCAGCGGTCCGCACACGGCTACTGTATGGGGTGACAGGACCAGGAAAACACATGAAATGGCGTATGGCTTTTAGTGCCGGGAGGGTCCGAAGACAAGTTCAGCGTGCCAGATGCAGGTCTTTTGATTTGACACCCATAGACGACCTGCGCGCCGTGATGAGGATGAAATGATGATGAAGACGACACATACAACCAGCCCCCGTGAAAGACAATTATCAATTAAAAATTTATGGTTAAAATTTCCGACCCTGCCGGGAATCGAACCCGGGACTCCTTTGACCAAAGGCCAGCACCTACAATTTAGCCATGGAGCCGGACACACGATCAAGAGAAATGAAAGTAAGGATTATAGCCTTCCCCTGGCAATACCGACTGGTGAGACAATCTGCTGTGCCGAAAGAGGAGAAACTTGCAAATACAGTACATAGCAATTACTGAGTGTGGTCATTCATGCCTGAATAGACTTGTGTTTGTAAACATATGTGTGTATTTATTGGTTCATCATGAAATAAATTAGATTTCGTAACAGTTTGTATGTGTGTTGGGTATTTAGTCCGAAGGCGGATTCAGCTGTCACTGATAGCCTAGGCGACACTAAAGGGGCATTCGAAGAAAACGGGGAGTAAGGCAGTTTCCCGCTGCTTTCCTCACACAGTCTGGATTTTAAATAATTAAAAATAGTTCTCATTTAACCACAATAATACTGGTCCTGTAAATGCTTTATTAAAAATGTTGTAGAAAATGAAATTGCCGATCTTATGCGTAGTATAAATTGTTTCGATGATGAATAAATACGGAAATATTTACGACTTTATATATTTTTAATTTCCTTCATCCTACCGTTTTTTAAATTAATCTTACCAAAAAAATCTCTTTTACCAGAGAGAGGAGGAATAGGAAGTACTGATCTTCAATGTCTCAAACATTTTTATCGGAGTGAAAAGGTTACCGATCTCGATTTTTGATATGTACAGTCTGTCCCAAAGGGGGCCATGAGCAGACGCCTGTATAATGTGCGCTTTAGGTGAGTTTCTTCAGAGCCTCTGTTTGGTGAGAAAGAACTGGACATGCGGGAGACTTCTTGGAGACATTGTCAGCAAAGACAAGCGGCCCGAGAGAGGACGGAGTGCATGCAAGCTTTACTGCAGAAATCCTACTAATCACCGTTGATTGGTCGCTATTTTTCCTCACAGCCGACATGCGTGTGCAACTTGGCGGTCAGGGAGAATAGGAATTGACTCAAATACTGCTAAAAATTGGAAATGGAACAGAACTCTGGCGATAATACTAACCATTCCTGTATCATTGGCAAACATCGTTCAGTCTCATGGTACCTTAATTAACAGTGATTTTTCAAGATATGCACACTATCCATATCGACATTTCTAAACGAACTATTTTGGCTCCTGATATTGAACAAGTCTCGAAAATAAATGGAAATTGTATGGCTCTAATTTCGGGCGAACAAATAAAATATATGCCAGTAAACTGGGTCGTGAACAGTGGCGATGCGGTTCATTATCCACTTGTGTTTCTCTATTCTATTTATGCACTTTGTCTACCAGCATATTAAATAACGTTAAAGACAGGAGTGAAGATGATGCTTTTGAGTAACCTAAACGCACCTACATTTTGCAACGATACTCTCTTCATGGTTCATGGTGTGGGTTACTGTAGTCACGTCCTAGTTCGTGAACCATGGGAAACGGTTGAGTGGCCTAGTAAGTAGTCCTGAGAGACGGAATACCAGTTGCTATGGAATGGGAGTGGGCATCTCGGACATATTCTGAGTCATGGCCCCCTTTGTGCTCAGGCGGCTAGGATTATACAATTCACCGGTGGTCCATAACCCGTTAGAGGAGAGATCCTCACTTGGACTATGTGGAAGTAGAGTAGCATCCTGTTTCATGAATTCATCAGCTCAGAATATTTAAGCAAGCCTCGGACCTATGGGAGTAACGGAGTCCCACTCCCATTTGACAGGCGAGGGACGCCTTGGAAACAACGTAGCGATCGAAATGGAATTCGACGGGGAGCTATCAACATTAATGGGGCTTATCGAAGAAAGAAAGTAGAACTGGCTGAGTCAGCAAAGAGGATGCATCTGGATGTGCTAGGAGTAAGTGATATTCGGTAAGGGGAGATAACGAGGAAGAGATAGGAGATTATAAAGTGCACTTGACGGGTGTTAGAAAGGGAAGGGCAGAGTCTGGGGTAGGGCTGTTTATCAGGAATACTACTGCACGCAACATAGTTTCTGTTAGGCACGTAAATGAGCGAATGATGTGGGTAGATTTGTCAGTTGGAGGAATTAGGACGAGAATTGTCTCAGTGTATTCACCATGTGACGGTGCAGATGAGGACTAAGTTGACAAGTTCTATGAAGCGTTGACTGACATCCTAGTCAGGGTCAACAGCACCGATAGGATAGTTATAATGGGTGATTTTAATGCGATAGTTGGAAATAGAACTGAAGGATACGAAAGGCTCATTGATAAGGTAGGGGAGATATGGAAGCTAATGATAATGGAAAGCGTTTGGTGGACTTCTGTGCTAGTACGGGTTTAGCAGTTATGAATACATTTTTCCAGCATCAGGCTATTTATCGCTACACATGGGAGGCGAGGGATACCACATACACAATAGACTATATCCTAACCGACTTCGAATTCAGGAAGTCTGTTAGGAAAACACGACTTTTCTGGGTATTTTTCGATTATACAGACCACTATCTGATCTGTAGTGAACTAAGTATCTCCAGGGCCAGAATAGAGAAAGTGAAATCTCTCTGCAAACGAATAAGGGTAAAAATCTCCAGAACGAGGAAATTATACAGAAGTACATGGATACGATTAGTTAAAAGTTTCGAACTGTAGGCAGTAAGCAGGTTTAGGAAAGAGAATCGGTGGCATGTACGGATGCTGTAGTAAAAACAGCAAGGGAATGCCTAGGAACAACTGTGTGAAAAGATGGGAAAAAGCGAACATCTTGGTGGAATGATGAAGTGAGAGCAGCTTGTTAACGTAAAAACAAGGCTTATCAGAAATGGCTCCAAACAAGGGCTGATGCAGACAGGTAATTGTACACAGATGAAAGAATCAGAGCAAAACAAATAGTTGTTGAATCCAAAAAGAAGTCGTATGAAGGTTTTGGTAATAACCAGAAAGGCTGCGTCAAGCAGCTTGAAAACCTTTGTGGAAAGTAATAAGGAATCTTAGGAAGGGAGGGGAAAAGGAAATAAACACTGTTTTGGGTCATTCAGGTGAACTCATAATAGATCCCAGGGAATCACTGGAGAGGTGGGGGGAATATTTTGAACATCTTCTCAACGTAAAAGGAAATCTCCCTGGTGGTGTTGCAAACAGGCAAGTTCATGGGGAGGAGGAAAATGATGTTGGTGAAATTACGCTTGTGGAAATGGAAAGGATGGTAAATAAACTCCATTGTCATAAAGCTGCAGGAATAGATGAAATTAGACCTGAAATGTTGAAGTCTAGTGGTAAGTCAGGGATGAAATGGCTTCATAGAGTAGTAATATTAGCATGGATTGTTGGTAAGGTACCTTCAGACTGGACAAAAGTACTAATTATTGCACCTATCTTTAAGCAGGGGAAGAGGAAGGATTACAATAACTATCAAGGTAACTCATTGATTAGTATAGAGGCAAAGTATTCACTGGCAACTTGGAAGGGAGGGTGCGATTAGTGGTTGAGAGGAAGTTGGATGAAAACCAGTGTGGTTTCAGACCACAGAGGGGCTGTCAGGATCATACCTTTAGTATGTGCCAGGTAATTGAAAAATGCTACGAGAGAAATAGGCAGCTATGTTTATGTTTCGTAGATCTAGAGAAAGCATATGACGGGGTACCGAGGGAAAATTTGTTCGCCATACTGGGGGATTATAACATTAAAGGTAAATTATTAAAAGCAATCAAAGGCATTTATATTGACAATTGGGCTTCAGTGAGAATTGATGATAGAATGAGTTCTTGGTTCAGGGTACTTACAGGGGTTACACAAGCCTGTAATCTTTCACCTTTGCTGTTCGTAGTTTACATGGATCATCTGTTGAAAGTTATACAGTGGCAGGGAAGGATTTAGTTAGGTGGAAATTTCGTAAGCAGTCTGGCCTATGCTGACAACTTGGTCTTAATAGCAGATTGTGCCGAAAGCCTACAGTCTAATATCTTGGAACTTGAAAATATGTGCAATGAGTATGGTATGAAAATTAGCCTTTCGAAGATTAAATTAACTAGGTAAGAAATTCAACAGAATTGAATGTCAGATTGGTGATTCAAAGCTGGTGCAGGTAGATAATTTCAAGTATTTAGGTTTGTGTTCTCCCAGGATGGTAATATATTAAGTGAGATTGAATCAAGGTGTAGTAATGCTAATGCAGTGAGTTCGCAGTTGTGATCAACAGTATTATGTAAGAAGGGAGTCAGCTCGCGGACGAAACATTCTTTACATCGGTGTGTTTTCAGACCAACTTTGCTTTACGGGAGCGAAAGCTGGGTGGACTAAGGATGTCTTATTCATTGGAAGTAAAAGACATGAAAGTAGCGAGAATGATTGCTGGTGCAAACAGGTGGAAACAATGGTAGGAGAGTACTCGGAATGAGGATATAAAGGCTAATTTAGGAATGAACTCGATGGATGAAACTGTACGCATAAATCGGCTTCGGTGGTGGGGTCATGTGAGGTGAATGGAGGAGGATAGATCACCTAGGAGAATAATGGACTATGTTATGGAGGGTATGAGAAGTAGAGGGAGACCAAGATGACGATGGTTAGACTCAGTTTCTAATTATTTAAAGATAAGAGGTATAGAACTAAATGAGGCTACAGCACTAGTTGCAAATAGAGGATTGTGGCGACGTTTAGTAAATTCGCACCGTCTTGCAGACTGAGCGCTGAAAGACGCAACGGTCTAAAATGATAATATATGTATGTATGTATGTATGTATGTATGTATGTTATGTATGTATGTATGTATGTATGTATGTATGTATGTATGTATGTATGTATGTATGTATGTATCTATGTATGTATGTATGTGATGTGATGTGACCGTTCACAACGTCACCTATGGTGTGTCATGATATCCAGTTAGAATTTTTCCTCCCGCTCCAGGACTCGATTTGCAGTATCCAGAGTCGCGCGACCCAGCTCTAATTGCTGGTAATTAGCAGCAAGGCGGTGCAAGAGCGCTGGTACTCGAAGTTTTCTCACTCCAACCGCGAGCGAGATGAAAAGAGACGCTTTATCACGTGACAGAGAATCTAGGTCACTAGCTGAGCCCAGAGAGTATATCCAACGTGAAAACTAACATTATACCCTGTTTTCCTCGCTCATTCACCACTGCTAACTTATCGCATTCAGCTGTTTTCTTTCTGTTAATTTTTATAAATCGCAAAATACTCAATGGATAATTAAGCGCAAACATTCATTTGAATCAGGGAATTTTATTAGACCGAGAAGTGCTCTACTTAACTAACAGAGCGGTAACTTTGCTGTAAACAAGGGTGCGTCCTAATGACTAACAGATGTTGGACCCTAACCGTGCCAGCGAACACAAGGAATCCCCAGCGCTCGTCATCATTCACCGCCAAAGGCAAAAGGACGCTTTTGAGATTGCTTGAGAATCTACGAAGCTATTTCAAAAACAGTCACTCAGTGGAAATGGGAATACAGGAGCTACATTTTGATACCCTGTTCGTTACTCTACGTTGCATATTACCGGACCGAATTCTGAGAAGAAATTGCATTTTTCCCCCACCCTCAGCATCCGAGTCTCTCGCGTAGCTCGCCTATATATTCAAGAGCTGAGAGGCAGACACTACCCAGTTCATTTCAGTACAACGCCAGTTCGGTAGTGGTTCGTCGTGATTAGTGCGTGAGAGTCGTCTGTGGAGAAATAATTTTTATAAAGTGAGCAGTGAAACGCAGTGATTTATTAAAGCCTGTGAATGCATGTGGAAATAACCACAACCTAATTAAGATGTTTGCGCGTACAGTGTGCCGCTAATTGATACGGTAGGAACGGTACGAAACCGTAATGACCGCTGTCCGCGTATAGAAGAGGTCGTGCATCGATTCCCATATAGAGCCTATGCCTAAACTGAGACGGCTAAATTAACATAAATAGGCATGTATTTAACTAAGTGCGTGGAGTGTGTGTGCCCGATACAAACGAGAAATATCAAGAAAGTGAGTGAACAGCTCATTGCTTGCATAATTAGGAGCAGTATCACGTCATATAAACCCATAGCGCAGTAGAGAGCCTGACCTACGCATGACTTGGGCCTAGAATAACTGTCTGCTGTTTATAAAAGAATAGGTATATGAGAAGGGAGCAGTGTCGGGCTACAGAGACATTACCGGCATTGGGTTGGAATGCTCGTGCTATTGAGCAGATCCAACCATATATTCAGATTGTGATGTGTAATAAACTAACGCATTCACATGAGATAACTTCCCCTCATTTACATGTCTATGAGAACGTCGACATCCAGCTGAATGCCAGAGTTTTGCCTGTGTACCGGAGAGAACGAGACATCTAGCTGTTTGCCGGAATTTCGCCTGGTAGCAGAGAACGTCTGGAACGTCGCTGTCATGTGCGTGACCTGCCAGGACGTCATCACAGGTTTTCGCATCGCTGATTACGTGATGGAAGCCGAGTAAACCATGGTTGCCTCCCTGTAAAGCTGTGTTCGCGGTATCCAGAAAGGCTGAGTACACTTCCAAAATATTAAGTAGCTTTGAAAGTCGTTTTCCTATTGTAAATTTAAAAGTAAAGTTGCATGCAGATATAATGCAGATCGCCAATAGCCTATTTCAGAGGGATAATAATAATAATCTCATTTATTTTTGGTTTTTATTAAATACAGTCGTCATGGTTTGGGAATAACCATATTTTACTTCCATTTTTTTTGTATATAAGGGTTAGTAATGCATGACGTAATTATAAGGACCTTAGCTTAATTAAGTGTGAAGCGCTGTTATCATCTTTCCATAGCATATACGAGTCATCAAGATTTTTCAGTAATTCACTTTTTTTGTGCGCTTCACCTGGTAGAGATCCCTCCTAATTAGTAACTAAGGCACCTGGAACAAGGCATCGAGACAGTGGGTATATTACATCGTTAATTAATTAGTTGGCGAATGCGCAAGTTAATTTGGACCCTTGTGGTAGGAGATCATCATTAAATCTGCATCGTAGTCAATATACCGAGAGGAGAAACGACATGGTTGGACAGGCTGTAGCCATAATATATAGTGTGAAATGAAAATGTGAAGTTCCCTTGGAATATGTCATTAAGATACGCGAGGTGCATATCACAATGTGAATATGTTGATTACGGCCGGATATAGGGCCGAGATTTGTGGTGATGCCATTGTGGCCCGAAAGAAAGAAGTGATAGATTATTTGCCGTGAAACCATTGTACGAGAAGGCTTAGTGGACCGCTCTTTGGAAGTGTGTCACGGGCAGCTAACAGCGGGAGTTTTATGAGCCCCTTTAAACGGGGGAGTGAAGGCGTTTTCCTCAGTGAAATAGAACAGTCACAAGTGGCGAGTTTCTTTCCTTTCGGCACAGAGATTACGTGTGTTAATTTAAATAGAGCCAACGTCGCAGAGATTCCAAATGAGCATTAAAGGAAGGATCCCCCAATTTCTTTTCTTAATTATTTACAGCGTGCAGGGAATTCCAGGTTAGATATACCCCGTCTCAGAAGACCCTGGGTTCGTCCAGGTGACAGTGAAAGTTTATGTTCACTGTTACCAACAGCGGGTGGCTTGTACCATCTGTGATTCATTGTGTGTGTGTGAAATGTATACATTCTTGTCCATTTATTGCAGGTAGTGCTATGATACTTTGTTTATGATGTCTGGTATTGAAGTCGCTAAGTGCTTGTCCATAGGTAGCAACGTTGTGTAAATAATGTCCTGATATATGTATTGATAAAAATCCTAATGAAATGAGCGTGTTTATTACACTGCATATTTGGCAACATTTAACTTAAGGAAGTGTTGTAACGCGACTTTCAAAGGATTGGGAGTGTAAATTGCCTATTTCAGTTCATCCGATTCTAGCAGACTTATATCATAATTGGATACAATTTGAATATATTAATTCTCGGCAGGTAAACAGATTTACAGCGGGGTGTGTCCATACTGATTAAATATGTGTGTGATTTAATGTAAGTGTAGAATGAAATAATTCGAGAGGAAGCGCCCCTCTAAACCTGAGATAGTGTAAATAATCCAAGAGGGAACGCCTTCTTATGTTTGAATATTTGAACGTATAATGAAGTGTAGAAAAAGGACTACCGAACATTTAAACGTCAAGATCACCCAAATTACTGTATGTAAGGTGTTTGTATGGCATATCCATGTAAATAATATGTGTTTCACTAGTATAAGTAAAAATTTGTTATACAAGATATTGTCTCTCTTCTCATTAGTAATGAAATGGTATTCCTCTCATAATTAACTTTTCCCCTACTATAGAGACTGTTACTAAAGAACTTACCGCCCCATCGGACTGTCTACAGACCTGAAAATGCGATACCGACTCAGCTAGCGAATTATTCTAGTAGGGGAGGGTGAGGCTTCGACAACCGGGCTGAGTTCAAGGCTCACCGATGGTGCTCCATTATAAAGTCATATTTATGAACAATGGTAACTGGTTCATGTACTGATGCCTTGGAAAGGTACAGTATGTATGTATGAATGTATGTATGTATGTATGTATGTATGTATGTATGTATGTATGTATGTATGTATGTATGTATGTATGTATGTATGTATGTATGTATGTATGTATGTATGTATGTATGTATGTATGTATGTATGTATGTATTGTGCCATTTCACTGTTATGAGAAGTTACAACTGTAAGTAGAACAAAGATGGAATCCATGTATCTGGGAATAATTAATGCCGAAAGATCTGAATCATACCGCATGTGAAGACAAAAGTGCTCGCATCAAGTGGGAGAGAAGAAGAAGTAAGATCCAGAAGGCAGTGAAAAGGATCGAACGGGAATATTGTTACTAACAATTAAAAAAAAGGGAGAACGAGATTGGATTGCTACCAAGAAATATATGGATTGAGGATAGAAGTAACTGTACCAAACTTGAAGACGGCACAGCAAGAAATCAGCTCCGCGGGATAAAGGAGGAATTCTAAAAGCTACATTGCGAATTGAACTAGAGATCAAAAATTCCATTCATCGATCTCCAAGAGACGTGAAGAGAGAAAATAACGGCAACTAGCTTACGTCACTGCAGTCCTAGCTGACGTACTTCACGATATTACCGAAGTGAAGAATTACAAAGGGAATCCTACAATAATTGGAAATATAGTGAAGAAAAAGAATTAATCATTTCAAATTCTAAAATTATATCAAGTTAAGGAAATATTCGACTAGTAAATCAACTTTTTCAGAGGAAACAATCTTCATGTTAGACAGCTTCTCGCAGTTATTCTCAATGGAAATGCTAATCAATCTTACATGCCATTCTATTCCGTCTAGACCACAGATGAACATGGAGCTCTAAGGAGATGATAAGCCAGACTGCCCAAATGGGTGCCGCAGGATGACGTGGCCGACCGAGATGACTGAGCCCAGAGGAGGAACATGTGAATATTTCCCGTCCACCAAGGGAAATAAGTAGCGACGTTTCATTATGTCCTGTCAGCTGGACATATGACGGCGACTGGAGCTGCTGAATTCAGATAAGTTTTACTTTTAAATCAGTGTAATAATGTTCGTATTTAACCGTAAATGTAGTATGGTTTATTATCTTGTTCGGTGCGAAGTGATTAAACAACAAGAGTGGTGTGATAAATTAGAATGAAGGTGGATAGGTAATCTTCAGATGTGCATAACAAATCCTTAGATAGGTAGTCATTCAGTGATAAAAGCCTACGTTCGAAATATGATCCATGTAGTGTGAAGTTCTGAGTTAGTCAAAGTGACAGTAGCTGTATGATACATAAAAGAGCGATAGATACATGTGTACATTGGTTATAGTCAATGAATGTCAAGTTAGGAACCAACTGTGGGTTATGCTTGCTAGGTAGACAAATCTGTTTATGATAAATGGTGGTTATGACTGGATGAAGGTCATAGTATTTGGAAAGGTATCCGTGAACCGTAATTAATTAATTAAAAATAAGGGCCACAATGGCAGGAAGTGAACCCGTGTTAGTGAGGAGACAGATTATGGTTTTGAAAGTATAATAGTAATATTTTAGAGAAGTTGATACGTAATTGATGATTGAGAATAATGATAGTTATTAATTCTACGCGAGGATGAACACGGTGATGTGGCTATGCACTTAACGGTTTTCATGCAGAGTTTTCCTAATCAGGAAATGAACGTGTAGCAATTTCATGTTCTGTTTATCTCACGAGCAAGCAAGTAGGAGTACAAATAAGATCTGAGTGACATCTGTTGGTTAGAACGTTCACTTAGTAGTGTCAACAACATCTCAATTAGGAGGACGAAATGAACACATGTACTGTCATAAAGTTTTCTTAATACCAATTTATTCTCAGACGAGAGGAATGTAGTAATTTCTTAGGCGACATCCCATCACTGATGACCAAATGGAAATATAGAAATGATTTTCAACGATCAAGTTTTCACACTATGAACCACTCTTGATAGCATACTTCGGACAAGAATAGTAGGGTAGTCATTAACAAGTAGGATATCGCACCTATGTTTAGCTTAAGATGACGAAAGTATCTGGATCTTTAAATGGTATATGTGTCTTACTGGTTCTGATTGAACTTTTATGAGAACTACATTGATTTGAAGGGGAAACTTATCGGAATTCATGCAGAATGAAATAGTCTGAGACGAAGAAGCATTAATATTCGATATTGTGATTTGATATGTAAGGAAACATTAGGGAACTATCCTCCCAGATTAGCATCCCTAGGTATTTATTAGTATGTTGAAGGATAGGATTATTCTATGGCAGTAAGTGAATATGAGCTCCGAGAGAGAGCTAATAGTTAATTCGGACCTCATATGTAGTAGGAAAGATTCCAATTCTTGAGATATTGCTATAAGTCTTAGAAATGCATCCTGGATACCATGAAGAAGATACCCTCAATCTATATTTTGCTTATTGGAACTCATGTTGTAAATATTTCTTTTCTTTCTTTGCTAGGGTGCACCCAAACTAATAATTTTCTTTCTTGTTACCTAGACCAATAATATATTTTATTTCTTGTTACTCAGATAAATAAGTAACTATACAGATGAGTTTTTCTTTAGTCATCCGAGTAAGTTTTCAATTATGTATATGAATTTTTGGTTACCTAAGTTAGGAAAGCTTTCACCAATTTAAGTATTCGAACATATTCGATTTGTTTCAATCCATTAATTGAATGCTTTATTCCAATTTAATTATTGCTTTAAGTGCCTAGAGGGAAAATTTGACATTTTCTTTTGGATTATGGGTTTAATTCGATAATTATGAGCTGGAGTTTAAGAGTATTCAGCTTAATGATGGCCTATTCAGAATTTAATATCTTGCCATACATTGCATTCTGTCCCTGATTTTGTGGGCAGGCATGACCTGAGCACTTAACGTAATGAATTCCAGTAGATATATTACAGATAATGACGAGGTTGAGCAACCCTTACTTTAGAATGCGTAGTGGACACTGGATGTGCCAAATACAAGTAGATTTCCATAAACAATACTTACATATATCTTTGCACGATACCGCTTTTTCTTCGATTTTTCTTTCCAGCCAGAAACGTGGAAATGTGGAATAAAGGAATGACATAGTGCAATTAGAAGGAAAAAGGTAATGAATAATTAAATATTGAATGGAGAAATAGGTAAGTTCCTGAGGTTAAGTCCATGTTCCCTCAATATAGGCCAAATAAACAGTCGACCATACAATTTCCTTTACCAGTTTTTTTTTTTTTATGGAGGATAGTCCAAGATTCGAATTCTGGATTGAGATATTGTTATAATAAACAAATATAGAAATATTAAACAGTTCTTTCAATGTGTTTGTAGTATAGAGCTCTAGATTTCAGTAAATGAGAGCGATGACATCTTAATAGCATAAGAATTAGAATAAGCAACATACGAGAGTCGTTTTTATTGATAATTTCAGTCTTATTTGGCTCCGCATGGTATATCTTTCTCTGAATTGGAACTCAACACCCAAATTGTTAAAATGTTTAGTTGGAAGATCATAATTAAGCTAGCCTGGATATTATGCGTCCTTTCAGTGAGCCGGGAACGGCGCAGTATGTATGTATGTATGTATGTATGTATGTATGTATGTATGTATGTATGTATGTATGTATGTATGTATGTATGTATGTATGTATGTATGTATGTATGTATGTATGTATGTATGTATATGAATATCTTTGACGCCGATATTTTAACAGGTATTATGGAAGGGGTGAATTTTCATTTATACCACGTACTTCCCTAATTCCTAGCAATTATCCCTTCATATTTAAGAGAACTTCTCCGTAAGTGCCTGCTTTGCTTAGTCGATAAGTAAGTTGTAAGACCAATTTTGCTCACTACCGATGCGGTAGAGCTTGGAAATTCAGAATGCTTTTAGCACGGCCAATTGTGCGTTGCTTGCTCTCGATTCAGTCAGATCCTCTCATTTTATATTCAAAATGCGCCAGGCGATGAGAAACAAAGCATTGTTTATACGGAGGTTCTCCGATAGAAAGATATCCTTTACACTAATGGAATGGACATTTTAAATTTACTCCTTAGTACCCACTATGTATTTCACGCCTTCTGAACTACTCTCATGTTTAGGTTAATAGATTTGGAGTCTGCCCTTTCACTGATAAACTGGCATATTCAACTATCAGTGCAGCCGTGAATCAGATTGTTTTTCTTCATTTACCCGAACCGCCTACGTGGCTGATATGTCGAACATATGTACGATAGCTAATATTGTAGGATATACGTAGAGATAAAGATTTGCACACTGATACACGAAATTAAGTTCAAGAACGTTTTGAAATTGAAATTAAGAAGGCGGTATGTGCAAATCCATATCTGGTCTGTACTTACTGAATGGATGGAGAACTGTACGCAGAAAGCTTCATTAATAAAAATAATAAAAATATTTTACATTAGAACGTACCATAACTTATTGAAAATTCCCGAGAGTGATGGAGTACAGAACGATGACGTCTCGAAAAGAAAGAATCCAGACGATTAAACAGAGAAAAAAAATTATTTAGACTACATAATGAGGAATTTCAATTGCGTAATGGTTCAACTAACTGTTAAGGCAAGTTAGTTGGCGAGCGTTGGAAGTGTATAACGAGGAGAAATTTCTGGCTCAAAAACACACAAGATTGAACTTGAGAACGTATGATGAAGTCCTCCATGCAGCCTCTGGCTAAATAACATTCCGACATGTTATCTCCAACACTCCATAGTGGGTAATTAGTAGATTATTATTGTTATTGGCGCGGTAGTAGTAGTAGTAGTAGTAGTAGCAGCAGTAGTAGCTTTGCATGTTATTAATGTAATTGCTAAGAGACGTGATTAGAACATTGACTTTGTCGCTGGGTGCCCACCGAGACGTCCGAGGTTCAAATTATGTGGCATCAGGAAGTTCTCGTCGTTACAATGTGGCCAAAATTTTAAACTGAGATAACATGGCTCCATCAAACCCACGAATACTTAGGATGAAGTTGAATTAATTCATTTTTATTGACATTGATAGTAATTTACTTCACTTCGATCTTCAAACGTTATCCACTTTCTCTTTCTCACTCTCTTTGTGTGTTGTTCCAGTTCCAATTTCAAAAATACTATAGATAAGGGATTGGAGGACCAATCCTTCGCCCATGTCGTGGAAATTGGGTAATGTCTTCAGTCTACGAGTGCCTGTAGGGACGATGCAAAATGGGGACTGCGTGTGCCCCGGGACCGCTATGGCAGCTGATATGAATCCTGAAAAATGACGGCTGCTATCTTATAGTATAAGTAACTGATCTCCCAAGCAGAACAGTAAAATAATACTCCAAAAATATATATAGATTGGTACTCGTTTACTTGGCCCTGGTTGCAGTGGGCCAATAACCTACACACTATAAAACATTGTTCATTGCAGAAACAAGAGAATGTCACACTGAATGTATGATGACTTTTAGCCTGAAAGTACACGAACAGAATAGTAAGGCAATGATTCAAATTCCTACATTTCCCAAAGCCGCAATAGGAATTGAATAGCACAAGACAATGCGCGACCAAATAACGAAGACCAAACAGAGCGAGTGGGCGCGGGGTTTGGGTCACGTAGTTTTCAGCTTGCATCCGGGAAATACTGGGTTCGAACATCACTGTCGGCTTCAGTTAAGGTGACTTTCCGTGGTTTCTCATTTTTACACCAGACAAATGCTGGGGCTATTCCTTAATTACGGCCACGGTCGCTTCCTTGCCAATCCTAGCTCTTTCCTATCCCATCGCCGTCATAACACCTGTCTGTGTCGGTGCAACGAAAAAAACAGCTTACCTTAGTATCGTTGCAAGGCGTTAAAAGGACGAAATTTTAAAGTGGAAGAAAAAAGCTGATTATAATCAAACCAGCTAATAATCACAAAGGATAAAATTGTAGTTTTCTACGTTTTTCATACATTCAGGAACCACCGAAAATGAAATCAGTTCATAAATGGATTTTACGAAAATCGAAAAAACACTTCGGACATAATACGATTTGATCCTCACAGCATGGTAATGCGACGTTGTGGTGAATTATTTAAAATAAGGAACTTCATATTAACTCAAAAAACAATGCTTTTACCATTTTTTACATTATAGATAAACATGTCCGCCTCTGTGGTGTAGTGGTTAGTGTGATTGGTTGCCACCCCCGGAGGCCCGAGTTCGATTTTCTGCTCTGCCACGAAATTTGAAAAGTGGTACGGGGGATGGAACGGGGTCCACTCAGCCTCGGGAGGTCAACTGAGTAGAGGTGGGTTCGATTCCAAACCTCAGCCATCCTCGAAGTGGTTTCCGTGGTTTCCCACTTCTCCTCCAGGCAAATGTCGGGGTGGCACCTAACTTAAGGCCACGGCCACTTCCTTCCCTCTTCCTTATCCATCCCTTCCAATCTTACCATTCCCCCAGAAGGTCCCTGTTCAGCATAGCAGGTGAGGCTGCCTGGGCAAGGTACCTGTCATCCTCCCCAGCTGTATCCCCGACCAAATTTCTCACGCTCTAGGACACTGCCCTTTAGGTGGTAGATGTGGTATTCATCGCTGAGTCCGAGGGAGAAACCAACCCTGGGTGGTATATTGATAAAAATTACTAATAATAATAATAATAATAATAATAATAATAATAATAATAATAATAATAATAATAATAATAATAATAATAATCATACATCTTCATTATAGACCGTTATGCTTTTCAGCGTTCAGTTTGCAATCCTCTGTTAATTTATTAAACGCCGTCACAATCCTCTACTTGTAACTAGCTCTGTGGCTCGTTTAGTTCTATACCTATTATCTTTAAATACTTAGAAAGTGAGTCTAACCAACGTTGTCGTGCCCTACCTCTACGTCTCCTAGCCTCTATAACAGAGTCCATTATTCTCCTAGGTAACCCATTCTCCTCCATTCGCTTCGCATGACCCCACCACTGAACCAGTTTTATGCGTACAGTTTCATCCATCGAGTTTTTTCCTAACTTATCATTATCTCCTCATTCCGAGTACCCTCCTGTCATTGTTCCCACCTGTTTGTACCAGCAATCATTTTCGCTACTTTCATGTCTGTTACTACTAATTTATGAATAAAATATCCTAAGTCCACCCAGCTTTCACTCCCGTAAAGAAAAATGGCCTGGAAACAGACCGATGTAAAGAAAGCTTCTTCCGGGAGAATACTGTTGATAGGATCTGCGAGCTCACTGCATCAGCCTTACTGTACCGTACCCAGGGGTAAATACCCTCTAGGACGATGCCTCCACTCCTGTATGAACATCCGACTAACTCAGGGTTAGGCAGAGTGTGGGTTGGTTGTCGGTTGGGTCAGGATAAAAAGTCGAAGTTCTACTCTAAAAATATCAATCAATGACAGGAAATGGAGGTATAACACGAATGAGAAACAATCATAGGGGGTAAGATGGATTTATTGATAAATATCCCCGATCATATTACGAGAAAACAATTAAATCAGGAAAAAATAATATGTCAAAATGAACTCAAAAATGTAGAAAATAAATGGAAATCAAAACGTTACTTGAATGATAAGACAAAATTTGAAATCAAAAATCAAGTTCAACAAAGAACATTATATATATCAAGACTGAGCTGCTTCTTATATTCCATTGTTTATATTGACTGGCAAAAAGTGTACGCAAACACTGACATGTGGTATTTCCGTATGGAGTTACACACTATCGCATCACAACGATACGGTTTCCAAATTTAAGTTAAATCCGAGAGTCGCCGAAATACAACTTTTAGGATAAAAGTTACATTATAAAGAAAAGTTACGACGAAAAGGAAAATAATTAAGACGCAATGGACGCTATGTAAGTTATGCAAAATACTAGGGGCATATCCTACACTATATTTACAACAATTCAAATAATCAAACTAAACACATCTATATACATCGGATATCGAGTAAAGTCTTAAATGCTACACAGATTCTAATGTGAAACCCGGTTCACTGCAAAAGATCTAGACAGAACTAGATAAACCACCAATACTTCAACACTCGGGCTGTTCCCTTTTAAAACAACGAGACAAGGTATACAACCACAAACAACAATGTAAAACATAAACCTGTAAGGGAAAGACATATAAATAACCCTTGATATCTTGAAGAAAGCAATGGGCAACATTGACTCCTTCTGCTGCATTTGGGCGCTCAACTGCGCGGTCATCCGTCATGTACTTCCGGGTAGATTACGAGCTGAAAAGAAATGTTGAACTCAACACTATGCTAAAGTTTAGATTCTGTCTCCCGAGGCTGTCACTAGGAAGTTTCGTCTCCTTCACACCTACAGATAAACACAGGCCAGAAATCAGCTTGCCATGAGATAACGCCCTTCGCCGGCTACACGGAAACTCACGTATATTCATTCTTTCTTAGCATGCTTTTACCATTGAATATCATCAGACTCAATAGTCTGGAATTAATACTGTCCATTCTGATCACAAAATATACTCAGAAGACACTTAGCAGGCACACACATCTGCACAATATTATTTCTCTTTACAAGGCATACAATCAGCCTGCATCAATACATTATAATTCGGCATGCAATTTTTATCTCATTATTTCTCATAAATCCCATTGGCCTTCCACATTATGAGACTCAGTTCATGTCCTTTACATACCATCAGGCAAACAGAATCCAACTTAACTCAAAGATCTTATTTTAACAACGACGTTCTGCAGCTCCTTCAGTCGGCTTCCGTAAAATCATGCGTCATGCAGAATATCTATACCTGTCTCTCTGAATAACCGAAATGAAATGAACTAATACGTATTGAACGTTGTATAAAGATGAACCTGTCAATCTAGCCTTTCTAGCATATATATAAGGAAATCTCGGAATACCCTATACTAAGTAACATGCGTAAATAAACAACAACTAATCCTATCAATCCCTCATTTTCCCAGTCATCTAATCATAAAGCAAAATGAAAATAAAATAAACATGCATTATTCTCGTATCCGCATCTATCATATTAACAAAATCAAACAAACACATGCCTTCAGGCTTACTTTACATTAAAATTAAAAATTCTATCTACACTGCCCTAGTACCTTAACATAATTTACATATCATGCCATACATAACACATGCGTCTTAACTGAATTCCATCCGACGACTCTCGAGATACCAGGATAGCAGCTTACATCCCCGCTGATTTAGGGATTTACTCCATGTTAATCACAGCATTAACATGTGAGAATGCACTTCCTTCTTCTACATGCATGGCCATCATCTTGCTTGAAAATAATCCACTGGAACACAGAAGACTATGGTTGACAATATCTTCGCTGCTTAATGCTACGAGCCGAAATACCATTTCTCTTTACAAGATCAGCTAAACACACTGATATAATTATAATACACTTCACTTAAAGGGTGAGAATACAGTTTTAAAAGCAGCACACGGTTCGCTACGGAAGTTCCTCGCGAAACGCGCCCGTCGCGAAGTAGTGAAACAATAGCACGTCTCCACTACACTTGCTACACATCGGTCACTAAGCACCGTCTTTATATATTGAAAGTAAACTCTGCCAAAATATACTATTCCATTACACAAGAACAGTAAAATCTTCCAACTGCACAATTTAAAATATCATTTAGAACAGTTACTGTTACTGGAATAACACCACGTTAATCACGATCACCAATTCAGAGTTTGTGCTTCCGCACTATCCAAGCATTTAACACAGAGTGACGCTCTCCAGAGCTGGGGTTACTGAGGAGGCTTCGGTGACGCCATATCAATAATGGGGTTCCCGGGTGTCTGAACCAACCACCAATCAGAAAATTCGTCGTATATGATGACACAATATTATTTGTGATATATTTACAAAACACAGCTCAAACACTAGCAAATCGCTTCCACCAATTTTTATATTACTTTTCCAAATATATCTGACTTCTGAAACTGTGGAAAACCGATTACCTACAGAAACTGACTTTAGCAACTGAGCACGTTGGTCATTCTGGAATTAAGATTTGGCGCGGTGTGGCCTCCATGTTTCCCAAGTCCTTAATTTCCATTGGCTGAAATATATTGCTTGGTCAGCATCTAATACACGTGTCGATCCTTGCCAGCGCTTGGTTACGCCACCCTTTCTCACGGTCATACGGAAATATGAAGCAATGTCCAGCGACTCACTGTCTTGCTCAACATCCGGTATCAACTATCTTGGGATACGATGCTTTAACATGTTAGACTGTAACTTTTATGAATAAATTTTACATATTGGGTCAAATAATACTGTAATTATTATTATGGGCCGGCAGGATACGGCTCATTACTGCACCTTGTTTCAATCTCACTTACAATAGTGCCATCCTGGGAGAACACACATCCTAAACACTTGAAATTATCTACCTCATCTAGCTTTAATGTTCCCAATCTGGCATGCAGTCCACTTGGACTTCTTACGTACTGACATAGTTTAGTCATGGAAAGGCTAGTTTTCATACCCTACTCCTTGCACATGTTTTCAAGCTTTCTGCACAATCTGCCATTAAACACCAAGTCATCAACATAGACCTGAATCCCTCCCTAACACTTTATACCTTTCAGCAGATGATCCATGTAAACTATGAACAACAAAGGGGAAGGTTGCAGCCTTGTCTAACCCCTGTCAGTACAATGAACCATAAACTCATTCGACCATCAATTCTCACTGCAGCCCAATTATCAACATAAATGACTTTGATGGATTTTTGTAATCTACCGTTAATCCCATAGTCTCCCAGTACGGCGAACATATTTTCCCTCGGTACACTGTCATAATGCTTTATCTATATCCAGGGAACATGAACATACTGTAGCTGTCTCAACAATCTCCGGGTTGAGCTCTGAATAATAATACTAATAAAAATAATATGTAAACCCGCTTGTATTTTTTTACTAGTTGCTTTACGTCGCACCGACACAGACAGGTCTTATGGCGACGATGGGACAGGAAAGGCCTAGTGTCTGGTGTGAAAACGGGAAACCACGGAAAACCATCTTCAGGGCTGCCGACAGTGGTGTTCGAACCCACTATCACCCGAATACTGGATACTGGCCGCACCTAAGCTACTGCACCTATTAAGCTCGGTAAACCCGCTTGTAAAATGACAGTTTTACATTTTAAGAGCTGAGATCTTGCTTCATTATCACACTACAACTGAGCTCAGTCTGTCCAGTGTTGCCATAAGCAAATATCGCCTAATTTGTAGAATATACAGCGTAAAAATGCAACGGACTTCCATTGTAACCAACGTATCAAATTATGTCCGTGGAGATAACACGGTTTGAAACGATCGTCTCTGTTCAAGCCTCATTTACACTAGAAGTTCGACACGATTTGATCTCGCAGCATGAAAGAGCGTATGAAAAAGTACATGTAACCACATCAAACTCAATTTTGTCCATGGGACGACATAACACGGGGTGCAACGACATTTCTTATGCATGTGGGTATCTTACTGACAGATGTTGCAGTAAGAATAATGTACCGATAAAGAGAAAGTATTTTTAAAATGCTATTTGTTCGGGGCGTCGACCCATGTGGATCTTTTGCCCCTACTGGGCACCATGTTGTATTAACCTGCGTATAATTAGAATGGCGGCAGTGTGGAATGTTGTGTGTGGGGAAAGGAAGATTAAGGACGTCACAAACACCCAGTCCCCAGGCCAGGGATATTAATCATTACAGTTAAAAAACCCTGATCAGGCCGGGAATCGAACCCGGGGCCGCCGGGTGACAGGCAGAACAAGAGAAAGTTACAGTGAGGGGAAAATAGATTGCATAGTTGTACTCTGGAAAAAATCATTCAAGGAAGCTACTTGCCAAATTACGTAGCTTTTCATATGATCTTTCATACATACAATTACATACAAACATAAACGGTGGCCAGAAATTATAATAAGAAAAGCATTGATACAAAAGAGATATTATTACCCTCACGTGGCCTTTGTTGCTGGAAGAACAGAGTGAGTTGACTGCACCGTATTTGCCACCTAGTTCTAGCTTGGATTCGGAAGACGGTGATTTCAAATAACACCATCGGTAGACTTGAATACATCTGTGGTTTGCCATTTTCTCACCAGTTAAATGCTAGGGCTGTACCTTAAATAAGGCCATGGTCGCTCGCTCTCAGTTCTGTATTTTCCTATCCCAACTGTCCCCAAAAACCTTTCAAGAAGTAATGGGACATTAAGAACAAACTGCCAGAGGACTTTGCTCGTCCCCGGTTACTACGCACAAGAGCTGACTACGATTCAGTGTCCCTCTTTTATGATTAAATTGAGGTTGATTGTTTGCAATGATTAAATTTGTTCAGCTACTTTCAACGCAATTTTGTATGCCGGCTTCCATTAATAAATACTACAAGTGAGAATAAAGAATATGGTTTCCATACAAGTAAACAGGGCTGATGGCCATGATATCCTAATCTCTTTACTCGAAGCACCTACAATGAATCTTAACGAAACTGTATAACATGGTTTCGTAACGTCGTCTGTCTATCTTTCAGGTGTTGCCTCAAGCACCACTTTTTGAGCCGTCTTGTGCCCAGGAGCGCGCGTGACTTTGCATACAGCTCTCATGCAGCTGAAAATATTCACGACGAGTAAAGAATAACGCCGAGATCTAAATTTGTAATGTGCGAAGTGCCGTCCTTTGTACTGAACTGCATTATCAATAGTAAGAGCCTCTGAAGATAAATACAAAAGTCATTGGGAAGATGCTTATCTCGTCAATGCTCCAATAAGAGCTTGTACGACAAGAGATAACAAACTCGTTGTATAAACAGCAATTTCGCTCCTTGGATTGAGCCATTTGCAAGGTCAATGAGATGGCCTCAGCTCCGATTGTACTTATCTATTCTAGAGGATTCTATTAACAAGAAACAATAGACGAACTTGGTTCCAAATGCATATACAGTAGTTATCAAGTATCTTCAGTACCTTTCCTCCTGAGAGGCACGTTGTTACGAGTATGCGAAGTAATTATCTTAGGTAATAAATAATAATAATAATAATAATAATAATAATAATAATAATAATAATAATAATAATAATAATAATAATAATAATAATAATGCTTGTTCAGGCTTGTTGGTTAAAGGGGCCTAACATCTAAGATCATCGAACCAAACCAAAACCAAACCCCACGGCACTAACGTCCTTGAAAGTGCCTTGTCCTGTCCAGTGAACGCTGCTCAGCCCGAAGGCCTGCAGATTACGAGGGGTGGTGTGGTCAGCACAACCCATACTCTCGGCCGTTATTCTGGGCTTTCGAGACCGGAGTCGCCATCTCACCCTCAGATAGCTCCTCAATTCTAATCACGTAGGCTGAGTGGACCTCGAACCAGCCCTCCGGTCGAGAGAAAAATCCCTGACCTAGCCGGGAATCGAAATTGGGGCCTCCGGGCGAGAGGCAGGCAGGCTACCCCTACACCATGGAGCCGGCTCTAAGATCATTGGCCCAACAATAATAATAATAATAATAAAAATAATAATAATAATAATAATAACAGTAATCTATACATATAATCGAGCAAGTTGGCTGGGCGGTTTGGTAATATATCTGTGGGCTTGCATTCGGGAAATGGTGGGCTGAAATGGCAAAGTCGGCATCCCTGTAGATGGTTTTCTGTATTTTATCGACCTAAATGATTGGAGAAAACCGTGTAATATCCTCGGAAATATTTTGTTGCCTTGAATACAACAGAGGTACATTGTATACTGGGGCTGTACCTTAATTAAAACCATGATCACCAACTTCCCAATCCTAGCCTTTTTCCATTCTTGCGTTGCCGAAAAGCCTATATGTGTACGTGTAACGTTAAACCACTAGCTAAAAGAAAATATGCACATATTATACAATAAAATCACCGGATGGCATTTGTAAAAGCTAATCTCGAGAATGACTGAACGTAATTTGATTAACTTTACACCCTTGTATATAGAATTTATCCAGGATATTTTCTGCCTCACTATGGTTTTTGTATTCGAAATATTAATTTGTGAACAAAGGGAGATGAGCAGTGGCAATTTTAGGGAAACGAGTCAAAATATAAAACAGCCATCCGAGCATACTCTTGGTTTACGGTCCCTAAACCGTTATACTGTAGGAGTGCGTAAATACGTTATACAAACATACATTCTTTCAGTACGGTACAGCAAAGTTCATTTCCTTTACATATTGGCATAGGAAAGGGAGCCTCCGTGGTTCAGACGGCAGCGCGTCGGCCTCTCACCGCTGGATACCGTGGTTCAAATCCCGGTCACTCCATGTGAGATTTGTGCTGGACAAAACAGAGGCGGGACAGGTTTTTCTCTGGGTACTCCGGTTTTCCCTTTCATCTTTCATTCCAGCAACACTCTCCATTCTCATTTCATAGCATATATGAGTCATTAATAAATCACTTTGGGAGTGGCGACCCCATCGTACTAACATCCTACATCTGATTCATTCATTACATCCCTGACCCGGTCAATGACTGGAAAACAGGTTGTAGGTTTTCATTTGCATAGGAAAATGAACAAAACGAAAATTTTCCTGATGGACTGCATATCCATATGTGGCTAGGAAGGAGAAGAATGGGTAGGAAAAGCATTGTAGAATACGAGGTTTTGTTCGTGCAGCAGGTGTCTTGTGTATAAACAGTGTCAAATGGCAATCGACGGTACTGGGATCCGATCCCGCAACCTTGAGTCTGAGAGTGGAGCAACTAATCTTCATTAAGACCATAGAGGTCCTTAAAGAACTGGAAGATGGTGGCTTCTATTATTCGTACCTTCAGTATGAAGTGGGAGAGTAGTTAGATCTATGCCGGACTGTCTTTTTTACCCAGGAATCAACCCGGTACTCATTTCTGGTGTAGATTGTTGAACTTTAAATAGTAACATGACTTACTGGCAGGTAATCTACCCACGTCGACTCACTCAAAAGAGTCAACGGAGCACGCCTTTATTTCCTCGGTTAAGCAGCTAACTAAACCAAATAGCCAGACAATTTTCTGAAAAAATACTCAATTCAACGGATATAGAACGTCTGTGGCTTAGGTAGCAGCGCGATGGCCTCTAACCGCTGGGTTCCGTGGTTCAAATCCCGATCGTTCCATGTGAGATTTGTGCTGGACAAAGCGGAGACAGGACAGGTTTTTCTCCGGGTACTCCGGTTTTCCCTGTCACCTTTCATTCCAACAACACTCTGAAATAATATTAAATTTCATCTGTCAGTCATTAAACATTGCCCCAGAGGAGTGCGACAGGCTTCGGCAGACGGGACAATTTCCTATCCTCGCCGCTAGATGTGAGCTTCATTAATTTCATTCCTGACCCGGTCGAATGACTAGAAACGGAATGAGGATTTTCACTCCATTCAACAGACAGTGGAATTCCTGAAAGAAGCAACGAAGCTTGTAGGGTTACATTGGGATCCAGTCGCAGGATCTCCGGCTGTGCGAGGAATCCGAACCACTGCAATGTGTTCTTTCATTTCAAAAATCCAATATGCTTTACTGTGAAATGTTTATTCCTATTTTCACAATGTTCGAGTATGTAGTCATTGTTGGAAATATAGGCTAAATTCAAACTTATATAAATTCTGCACCAAAAATGTTTTGGACGACTATTTAATAGGCAGATTAATTACCTTATGCAATGGGCTTTTATGACAATAGATGTTAATTTTACTCAACTCTAATTTCAAAATGAGGGAGAAAGGGGTAACGTTTTCCTTTTCACTTTGATATACCGAGCACGTGGGAGCGCGGTTTAGTCACGTAGCTATCAGCTTGCATTCGGGAGATAGTGAGTTCGAACTCCCTCTCGGCAGCCCTGCAGATGGTTTTCCGTAGTTCCCCATTTTCACACCAAGAAAATGCTTGTGTTGTACCTTAATTAAGGCCAGGGTCGCTTCCTTCTTACTCCTAGATATTTCATACACCATCATCTCCATAAGACCTATCTGTGTCGGTGCGACGTAAAGCAAATGGTAAAAACAAAAGAAGAAAAAATCACTTTGATCAAACGTGAAATTTTTAAAGTCACACTTTTCAGTGTTGACTTCGGCACGTGTCTTCGCCCACAGGCCGTTCGGTTCATTACCTAGAAATGCGCGCCATTATAGACTAAAATATGAGCCCATATTACGAGTACTATTCGTTATGAATGCTTGGAGATGGCTTTAGATGGATAAAGAAAGGCGTTATGTATTAATTTTCGGCCGTGCGGATACGGGCGCACAGCTGTGAACTTGCATCCGGGAGATAGCGGTTTCGAACCCCACTGTCGGTAGCCCTCAAGATGATTTTCTATCGTCTTCCAATTCAACACCAGGAAAATCCTGGAGATGTACCTTAATTAAAGCCTCGGCCACTTCCTTCCCACTCCTAGACCTTTCCTATCCCATCGTCGCCGTAAGATCTATCTGTGTCGGTGCGACGTAAAGCAAAGTGTGAAAAAGATGTATTCATTTTCGACCCAATAAAACGACTAAAATTAAGATAATAACAGCAAAATATAGCGAAATACAGCCAGCCTGTCATATATCAAGCAAAAAATTAGGTGAAATCCGTCACCATTTACCGTTCGCTAGTGCGTATTAAAGGACATCTACTAGTAATGGTAACATCTGGAGGAAATTTCAATTAAAGGACAACTTCCACTCAATTAAGATGTGGCAGTATAAGAGGGTTGGTCCTCCTCCTATGAATCCATCATTATGCATAGTAATACATTTGTTTAGCTGCCAACTGCTTGACTGATTTGTCAGCCGACTTATCTTTCAGTTCAGAGGCCCCGCCACCCAGTTCGGGTTTTAACTGCGTACGGTTAATTCACCTGGCTCGAAGACTGTCCATACACTCCACACGACACACCACACTACCAAAAGCACAGGATCACGCAGTCTACATAAATACAGTTGTAGGGGCTCCTCTGTCCGTAATTTCGTTTGTTTTGCCAATTTTTGTGATATTTATCTGGTTTAGGTCAACTCAAGACCGTATCAGTGGTTTTTAGGGAAGGTTTGGATGTGCACATGATTTAAAAATCACAGAATAGACTGAGGGTTTATAGGAAAACCATAACAGGTTTTTTTCATTTTCTCTTTTACTACGACCGAGCTCAATAGCTGCAGTCGCTTAAGTGTGGCCAGTATCCAGTAATCGGGAGATTGTGGGTTCGAGCCCCACTGTCGGCAGCCCTGAAGATGGTTTTCCGTGGTTTTCCATTTTCACACCAGGAAAATGCCGGGGCTGTACCTTAATTAAGGCCACGGCCACTTCTTTCCAATTCCTAGGCCTTTCCTATCCCATAGTTGCCATATGACATATCTGTGTCGGTGCGACGTAAAGCAAATTTCATTCTTTTACTACGGAATTGATTTTCTGTAAAATCCGTAGCCTATAAGATGAAGGGGCGTATCATATAAACAACTTTTGTTATGTACACAATTTCGTTTACTTCTTCAAATGACGGAGAAAATTACTTTCTGCGGGTTTCATGATCTGCATTCAGTGACCGACACCCGCGCAGACCGACAGCGAACCTACCGGGTAACCGGTTACCATGGCAACCTCTCTGCTTGCCAGTAGGGAAGTAACGTAATGCCATTTTCGTCATCATTCTTGTAAACTCTTGGTTCTCCTTTAGGTAGAAGGCGAGAGACGTCAAGCTGCCAGTCTGCGAGATTTTTGCGGAAAACCGTTGGAGGTTACAATCGTCTTCGAATAGCACTAAGGCTGGTTGTTATTATTTCAACAGTACCGCGGAGTGTAGCCCGTTATTTCACACCGTAAGGGGTTTTCTGACAGTTGGTATATTTTTTATTGAATTTCACTTCTACTTCCGTTTTCTGCTTTAATTTATTGCCTCCTTAAGCTTAAATAATAACACCATAAATCATCATGTTATTTGATTAACTCAAATAACTCCTCTGTTACCGCTTTCTTAATTCCGTAACTCATATCATCACATTTTAGTGAGAGACGTTTCGTTATTCCAATACATCCACTTGGTATTAACATATGTGTCCTATCGAGCTATCCTCGGTTATTAACCTATCTTCAGTTAATATCAGCTTCCTTAACTGTGTTATTTTCTTCCTTAATTTCTCCGTATGTATCGTCACATTGAATAGTCATTCGAAAATTAATATGTGGGGAGTGTGTATGCTTGGAGCTTCTTTGTCAGTACGGGAGCTCAGTTTCATCATGTTGCGTAACATCTTCGCCATCTTGACGCCTGAGTCACGCGGAATATTGCTTATAAAATCCCCGAAGTGAGCGCGCACGATGAGGGAAGACGAGAAAAAAATAGTTTCTGCTGACTCCGTCCCTAAAACAAATGCCGACTCATAGTAGAGCCAACGTGAGGAGGTGATTTTAGAAGTACTTTCGGGATAATAACGCTTAAATTAACCATGAAGCACACGTCGAAGTAACAGCAAGAATATTGGGTCATTGACAAAATTATAAATTAAAATAATATAATATTATTTATGAAATTACGTCCCAAACAAATTACGTAACCGGTTGTAGCATCCTGACGCTAGCTGTGAAGCAGACAACCAACAGGGGTTCCCCGTTGGACTCTTGATTTAGACGACCGAATTACTATTAATTGTTTTGCGTTCCGTTTTACATCTAGTATTAATGATTGGTGAGCCACACAATTTGCCGCATTGCTGATTTCCATAGACTTAGTGGATCTGGAGATCTCAAAGTTGGAGGGGGAACAGTACCTCTGTCCAACCCCCACTCCATGTGAGTCCATATGTGCTCTCACTTCTCAGGGTGGTTAGTTAGTCAGCAGGCAGTCTATGAGGTGACCCAACGGTCGTTTTCTGGTCGGACTCTCCTGTGTCTTTGTGTAGAAAATATGGATCTAAATGTGAATGCAAAGATAGTGTAATTTCTTGTGGGTATCGTCAGTGGAAAACTGAATTTTAGAGACAGTGCTGTATGAATGGCGGATTAGTCGCGACGCACTGCGTAATTACGTGACCATGCCGTATGTTGGAGATTCATAGAAAAGGACTCGTACACACTCTAACGGCGTTATGTGATTTGGATATGCAATCTCCCTGTACATAGTTTAGTATTTCAAGTATGAGCTCCTGCTATCTAGCGGAGCTACGGGGAACTGCCATTTCGCTTGTATTTATGCTTTTGTTTTGTACTGGTTTGTAGTAAGTAAGAATAAAGATGGCAGCCATGACGAAGTAAAGTGATTCAGTGTTTTATTTATTAGTGATATCCCCAACATTTATGGTGCCGAAATAACCCATCTGTTCAAGTTACGATACGTTTCATCACGAACTTTCAAGATTTGGAGAACTTTCACGCCAAGTAACCACGGATCTCCTGTAAAGGGAATGTTTCATCACGCCACTCGACCCAGGATCACGATGAGTAGAACAGTTCTTTCTTCTGAGATACAATGTACTGAATCACTAACGTAGCATGCTATATGGGGATTATACGGCATTATTGCATTGGTGTAGATATTATTTCTGCATGCTTCAAGAATATAGTTCTTTCTAAAACAACTCCACGCCGGTCTGTGTGACAAGTGCTGCCACCTACTGGAAACAAGGAGTACTATTACCGGCCCAACTACCTACTGTCACGGGAACAAAGCTCTGCCTGCAGCACGTTCATCTGCACCCCCTCCTCAGCCGTCATAAATTGCCCGTCTGTCACACCCTCAGCGATGTCTATACAAGACCTGTCCCTTCTGAAAAGAAAGCGAACTACTCTGCGAGCTAATTTAACGCGCTTTGTCAATCTTTTAAAAGACAAAACAAGTACACCAGACTATGACGAAATAGAATATCTTCGTGATAGACTTCAGAACATTTTGCAATTATTAGTTTCCTCAGATGATGTTATACACGACCAGTTACCCGACACAGATTATGAAACAGATGTACAGGCATGTGAAAACTATGTCGACAGTGCAACAAGAGCTATACAGCATGCCAACAAAATTCTTACACGGAAACCAGCAGAGACAAATGCGTCAGCATGCATTCCCAGTTCTAGCTATTATGTTCCACCCCCAGTTGTTCCAGAATTTAAACTCCCGACAATACACATTGAGCCATTCTCAGGTGACATAGAGTCCTGGTCTCGTTTCTGGGAACAGTTCGAGACAGCAGTTGACAACAACACCACGATTCCAGACATTAGCAAGCACGTGTTATTACGAGGATATCTACGAGGGGAACCCAAGCAACTCGTCGATGGTATAGCACTTAGTTCAGAAACCTACGCCCAGGTCAAGACTTTACTTACTGAACGTTATGGCGACAAAGATAAAATAATTCAGGCTCATCTGAACTACCTGGAGAATTTACCACCCACATTATCAGAGAATCCCGATGATCTCAACGTGACATACCTGGAGTGCCACCGTAGAGTTCAAGCCCTCAAGGCGCTCGGCGAAGACATTCATGTTTACGGACGCGTGATTGCCCCGAAGATTTTACGAGCTTTTCCAGCGGCAATCTGCACACGTTGGCTAATTCACGCAAAGCGCAACAAAATCTCCGAAGGTCATATGATGTCTCTGATAGAATTTCTTCGTGAGGAGGTAGAAGCGGCCCTTAGCACTCAGAAACTCAGGGGAGAGACCAGCATCGCATTTCCATCACTTTACCAACCTACAGCAGCTGCTCTCCAAGTCAGTACTAAGCCACAAAAGTTAAGAAGGGAGCAGAACAAGCCCGCAATAACACCATTCTATGCCTTCTGCGAAAACAGAGGTCACTGGGCACAGGGATGCACACAAGTAGTCCTACCCCAAGCTAGGGTGGAGAAGCTGAAACTCTCCAAAAGATGCTTTCTGTGCCTCAATCGAGGTCACAACGTCCAGAACTGCAACAAGAAGGGAAGAGTGTCATGTTCTAAATGCAAACAACTTCACCGCGTATCCATCTGCAACCAGAGCCAATCCCAGTCAACTTCTGTTGGAAAGATTGAAACTGGGCCACCCAGTTTTTCATTTCTGCAGACAGCCCGTGTTCACATACAAGGACCAACAGGGGCACACAAAATCACACGATGCCTCCTAGACGCTGGAAGTCAATCAAGTTTTATTGCCACGTCATTATTGGACACTCTACAGCTACCAGCAATCTGTACTCGAGACCTAGCAGTCACAGCCTTCGAAACAACTAGCAATAGCTTACAGCCACGTCGACTCACCCAATTTGAAATGATCGGATTTGCGACAAAAAACGCCGTCACTATCACAGCTTTCGAAAGTGCCAACACTTATTCATCTCACCCAGCAGTCACTCTTAACCACAGCAATCTGCCACTCGCTGATCCAAAAACCAACGACACAGATGACTTGCCGATTGAAATCCTTATTGGTGCAGACAATTATTGGAAAGTCGTGAAACTAGATCCACCACAGCCCATCACACCCTCTTTAGTCTTACTTCCAACAATCTTCGGTTGGGTCCTCACAGGCAACCGTTCTGGTACCACTGTCAATCAAGTCATGACGAACCACGTCTCAGTCAACAATGACGAGATATCTGACGACTCCATGCGACGTTTTTGGGACCTCGAGACAATCGGCATTCGAGAGACGAAACACAGACAACTAGACGACACGGATGCTGCTATTCTTCAAGAGTTCCACGACAATTACCGCATCCACGACGGACGAAGAGTCGTATCCCTTCCTCGCAAACGGGATATAGTCTTATCCGATAATTTGGCAACAACCGAGGCAAGATTTCGAACACTACAGAGACGGCTACATCAAGACGCAACTTTCAAGAACATGTATCAGACGCTAATGTTGGACTACGTGCTTCGAGAGCAAGTGGAACTGGCCCCCGATACCGCAATCCCTGGAAATATGTTTTATCTGCCACACCATGCCGTCAAGAAGGAGAAACGAGATGCCACTAAATGGAGGATAGTGTACGACGCTTCCTCTCACGAACCAGGATTCCCATCCCTCAACGATACCCTCCACATGGGTCCAAATCTCCTACCCGAAATTTTTGCCACCCTCTTAAGGTTTCGATTGCATCGAAAGGCCATCGCATGTGACGGTACCCAGGCGTTCCTCCAGCTAGCCCTCGACGAACAAGATAGAGATCTCACCAGATTTCTTTGGTACCGCATCGACACTACTACAGACGGAATCTACACGACAACAGAGGACGTCGTAACGTACCGATTCACCCGCCTACCCTTTGGCCTCACCTGTAGCCCGTTCCTCCTCTCAGCCACTCTCCGTGAACTAGCTACCCTACACTACAACACTAATCCCACGACCGCGCCTCTCCTAGATGCTTGCACATTTATGGATGACTTCACTGCCAGCGTAGAAGACGACAATACGGCCGTTACTCTTTATTATGAACTGATAGCCCTCCTGCGCCACATTAGACTCCCACTCTCCAAATGGGTCACGAATTCCTTGCCATTAATGAACATTTGGAAAGCAGAAACTCGAGAAGTCGTACTGCAGACACGAGTATTAGGTATCGACTGGAATGCGGAATCAGACCAACTCTTTACAACCCCAGGTGACGTCACTGTAAAACTATCCACACAGCCAGCAACTAAACGACAGTTACTGAAAGCCACCGCACGCTTCTACGACCCCCTTGGACTATTTTCACCCGTGTCAATCACTGCAAAAATCCTTTTCCAAGACACGTGGTGCCAAGGACTGGCATGGGAAGAAATTTTACCGCCTAATCTCGCCCATCGATGGAACGATTGGCTCTCACACCTACAGTACCTCTCTCCAATCCGGATACCACGATGGATTGCCATTTCAAATTCCGGTACAGACATATCACTGCACGTGTTTTGCGACGCCTCCGAAAGAGCATACGGCGCCGCATTGTACGTCCGGTCACTTGTCGACGACGCTTACACTGTTCGTTTAGTCTGCAGCAAGGCCAGACTATCCCCTGTGAAGAAAGTGACCCTTCCTAGGCTCGAATTGTTAGCAGCCTTGGTCGGATCCCGACTTCTACATTATTTTTACGAAGCCACTGGAGTAACGTCCATCCCTGCCACGTTATGGAGCGATTCTACAGTCACACTGGGGTGGATAAGAAGTAATCCCAACCGTTGGAAGACATTTGTCTGTAACCGAGTGACTGAAATTTTGACTCATACCACGTCCAGTCAGTGGAGACACTGTCCCGGAATCAACAACCCAGCTGACCACCTTTCTAGAGGACTTCAAGCACACCAACTGGAGTCCTTGGACTCATGGTGGCACGGACCTTCGTGGTTGAATGGACCTTCCTACTCATGGCCCAGAGATGTCACCCCCACTAATATGACTCTACCTGAGGAAAGGAAGACCACTCAAGTTCTTGCAACCACCACGCCAGCACCATTGTTTGCTGCCTCACGATTTAGTACATACTGGAAACTTTTACGAGTTACCGCGTGGATTCTACGATTCGTGAAATGTTTGAAGGAGAAAACCAAGTGTTGTCACAATTTCACAGCCTCAGAAATGGAAGAAGCAAGAACGTACTGGATAAAGCAGGTTCAACAGGAATGCTTTGCTTCTGAACTGCAAGCCCTGAAGAATAATCTTCCACTAGCACGAGCTTCGAAGATCTTTCGCTACAATCCATTTCTACAACATGGTATCCTCCGACTAGGCGGACGGCTACAACACGCAGACATCTCGAGCAACGAAAAGCACCCAATACTTCTGGATGGCTCACACGCTTTCTGCAAACTTCTGATAAAACAAACTCATATAAGACTTCACCATCTAGGTGTTCCCACTATCCTAACTGAACTACGCACAGAATTCTGGATCTTGCGAGCACGCCAAACAATCAAGAAGGTCTTACACACTTGTCTTCCGTGTAAAGTTGTTCACCAGAGGAGACCGACGGAATTAGAAGCACCACTTCCTCTGGATCGTCTACGTCCTTCCAGACCATTCGAAGTAACGGGACTAGACTTCGCAGGACCACTGTACGTTACTTCTGGCAACCTCATGAAGAAAGCCCACATTGCATTATTCACCTGTGCAACAACGCGTGCCTTACACTTGGAACTGTGCGGTGACATGTCGACAGACAAATTCCTACAGGCCTTGCAGAGGTTTATAGGCCGACGTGGTATACCACACACGATCTACAGCGACAACGCTCAGACATTCCATTCAGCGAACGCAGAGTTAACAGACTTGTGGAGAGAACTGACAGCGGCACGGACACACCACTATATGGCCCAGCAAGGTATCGCATGGAAGTTCATTGCCCCACGTGCCGCTTGGTGGGGAGGATGGTGGGAAAGACTAATTGGCCTCACCAAGCGATGTCTACGGAAAATACTTGGACGTTCCACTATTGATGATGAAGGGCTACGGACTGTTTTGACCAGCATAGAAGCCGTATTAAACACAAGACCCTTGACGCAACATGATGACAGTGGTGGTGTATTGACTCCAGCCCACTTCCTCGTTGGCGATCGACTCACCACGATACCTACTGGACCAGAACCACCTAGGCGAGACCTTGTTAGAACCTTCAGACTACTCCAGCGAATGACTGACGACTTCTGGAAGCGTTGGAGTAAAGAGTATTTGCTACTATTACGGAATTTTCACGAAGTTCGCCAGCCCAGAGATCACGGGTCAAGAATCAGGGTCGGTGACGTAGTTTTACTACAAGAAGATACACGCCCAAGACACATGTGGAATAAAGCACGGGTCGAAGAATTACGCGAAGGACGTGACGGGAGAACTAGAACAGTTATTCTTCGCACCTCGGGCGGAAACAATGTGACACGACCTGTCCAGCTGGTCATCCTACTCGAGATAGACCAGGGTGGGGAGGATGTTGGAGATTCATAGAAAAGGACTCGTACACACTCTAACGGCGTTATGTGATTTGGATATGCAATCTCCCTGTACATAGTTTAGTATTTCAAGTATGAGCTCCTGCTATCTAGCGGAGCTACGGGGAACTGCCATTTCGCTTGTATTTATGCTTTTGTTTTGTACTGGTTTGTAGTAAGTAAGAATAAAGATGGCAGCCATGACGAAGTAAAGTGATTCAGTGTTTTATTTATTAGTGATATCCCCAACACCGTACGTTCGCATCGCGAAGTTGTGACGGGGTGAAGTGCCGAATGTCGGACGAAGAAAACTGTTCTTTGATTAATATCTCGTAGTAGAGAGAGAGTCCACGGTGTGTGCGTGAGTAAACTGTATAATTATAAAAACAAACATACGGGACAGGGTTTTAAAACATAACAACCCAATGTCGAGTTATTTTCAGATTTTCTTTTGTTTTAAATATCGCAGTGTCAAAACAGTGATGTTGTATTAGTTTGGTCTGATTGATGTAACCTTCTTTGTACCGGAATTAGATTAACAAATCCGCAATTTGATTCTGCGGAAGATCGCAGTCATAACTATATAAGGAAAGCTCTAACTGCGACGTGTGGATAAAGAGTATTAGTGAAACGTGGTGTGAATAGTATCTTTCCAGTGTTCACGAACTCAAAACCATGGATACATCAAGTGTCATCGAGGGATGTTTTGAACCCGTGATCCTTCAAGGTGGTGCCATGGACTAAACTCACCAGGCGGGTCCCCTGCGGGCTCGGACGATGGAGGACTTCTAATGGCTGTTGAGTACCAGTTATGACTTTGTAATGCTAATATTCCCTTCGTAAATAGATAGTGAATTTCAGGATACGTTAGTATCATTTTATCAATATTAAATTATCAGATTTGTTTGCTTAGAGTGGTCAGTAGGACTTTTTAAGCTTACTTACTGGAGGTTATTTGGAAAGGGAACAAGTTAGGATAATTGCATGTATTTTAGCCCATTTTACTTAATTGCATGAACTTGTACTGGGGAGATTTGTGATCAAGAGGGCTGATAGGAAAGGTGGAGAAAATCTATTTAATTTGATGAGTTAAGGTAGTAGTTTTCCTCTGAATTAATTATTCAATATGAGTCAGGGTAATATGACGGTAGGGTCCTCACCGTTGCCCGGACAGTGTTTTAAATGTGAGGATAGTGAGGGCACTCTATCTATAATGTAAAGTTATAGAGCTTATTGCATGTTAGATTATAAGTGGGTGTATGATCTGTGTGTGAAGAATACCTCGTGCCCGGTGTCGAAATCCACCCTCCCACGTTAGTTAGACCCATGTGATTTCTTTCTTATTTTAATTACATTTAATTAATTGGTTTGATAGTAAATGCTGACTTTACTGAAAGTAGATTCACTTCATTATAAACTAGCTGATGTACCCGTGCTTCGCTACGGGATTCTCAGAAAGACTGACTTTGTGGTTTTCCTAACTGAAGTCAAATCAGAGAGAGAGAGAGAGAGAGTCATCTGCGTACAGGCAATGAAGGTCCTGGGAGGGGTGGAAGGTAAAGGCTTCCACCATCCGTAACCTCGGCACTTGGTGGGATAGAGTGGTTAGCTCTACACCCGGTCGCCTTTGCCCACAGGAATTAGCCTGGTACTCATTTATGATGTAGGCTGAATAAACCTCAGAGCCATGTGCACCTTCGGAAGTGGAAGCGTAGTTTCTTAGATTTTACGACTTCTTGACGGGGATTCGAACCCACGTCCTTCCGGGCGAACCGAGTACGCCTTTACCGCCTCGGCCAGGAAATATAGGTCATTACAAAAACATCAGTAGGAATGTAGCGACTAAAAGCAATGTTGTCATATAAAATAGTCGATTAAATAAAAACCTGAACATTTTCTCACTTTTAACGAACAGTACTACGGTGCCGATCTAACAGTACAGAGTTTCACAGCTGGAATGACCAGGCCGCAGACAACAGTGAATACTCCTCTGCCATTATTCCGTGAAATATGCACACGATCATTCCAATAAGTGCCTCAGAGTAGGTACTGAATAGTTCGAATGCTATGATGAGATGAACCAGTGTGTTACGTACCAGTAGTATCAGAAAATTTATGAACCAGAGGAATGGCATCCTAAAGAAGAAAGTTATCCAACTCTCCAGCTACTTCCCGCAAATATTCAGGCAGGCTGTTACACTCGGTACGACCGGGCGATTTGGCCGTGTGGTTAGGGGTGCGCAACTGTGAGCTTGCATCCGGGAGATAGTAGATTCGAACCCCACTGTCGGCAGCCCTGAAGATGGTATTCAGTACTTTCCCATTTTCACACCAGACAAATGTTGGGGCTGTACCTTAATTGAGGCCAAGGCCGCTTCCTATCCCATCGTCGCCATAAGACCAATCTGTTTCGGTGCAACGTAAAGCAAATTTTAAAAACTTGGCACGCAGCAGTAATCCTATCTATCGGAGATGAGTGCCAACAGAAGACACAAAGCACATCACAACAAACAATGGTCAATGAAATGTTATTGTTGATAAATTTTATAAGCTTTCTCTATTGTAGCCCTTCACATTTAGTTTTCTTTCGAGTCTGTGATATTAGGGCGTATTATAAAATTATTTATAGCGTAGACTGTAGTTCCTCATTCTTCGACTTTACATACCGATTTTTATTAAGTTCGGTTTACCTATTTTCTCATGACTCGGCGCTGATATGGACTTAGTAACAAATATCAAAATTCATGAACCTCTGCGATCATAGCCTGGACGGTAACAATGTATAAGACATAAATGATCGGAATAACTTTAGTTATGTAGTATTTATCGATACGATCACTAATAACATAAATATTTGAGAATACAATTTTAGGGCTACCCATAAATTACCATTTCACTCAGCGTGAATAAAATTACGGCCTAGATTATAGCGAACTATTCCCCGACTTTGTATACCGATTTTCATTAAGATAGGACTGCTAATAACATCAATATATTAGGCTTAAATTTTAGGCCTTCCCCTAAGCCACCGTTTTTCTCAGCGTCAATACAATTATTTATAGCCTAGATGGTAGTGACTTGTTCCCTGACTTTGCCTACTGATTTTAATTACGATACGGCCACTAATAACATAAATATTTGAAAATTACATTTTAGGCATTCCCCTAAACTACCATTTCACTCAGCGTGAATAAAATTATTTACGGCCTAGATTGTAGCGACTAATTACCCGAGTTTGCATACCGATTTTCATGAAATTATCTTTAGCCGTTTTCTCGTGATGCGTGTACATACATACATACATACATACAGACAGACAGAAGACAGACAGACAGACAGAAATTACGGAAAAGTAAAAAGTGCATTTTCTTGTTACTGTGGACATGGCCGATACAGAAATACATTTTTTTTCAAATTCTGAGCAATGTACAGACAAAACTCTTATCTTATATGTATAGATATACAGTCTTATATCTCTGTTTGAGAATATGGTTAATGTTAGCCTGTAAGATGGGGACACCATGTTAACTATGCTAGGTAGGAAACTGTGTCTGAACTCTGGCCTTCGGTAAGATTGAGGTATATTGGAATGATATAGTGGCATGATATTAAGAAATATTTATAGGATATACTGAACGCCTAAGCTGATTTTAGCATATAACAAGTGCGTCAGTTTATTGCGTTGAAATAATGAGCCACTGATGATGCATTGAGTACGTATTTATTTGTGGAGATGTTCGTTTCAAACAGTTTTTGTCCCGTGGCGTGAGCCCTGTCCAAATAATTTATGACGGTCTACCCGAGGGTGAGGAGCGTTTAAAGGGGAAGACAGGTGACCCGAGGTCTCTATACTGGCTGGTGGAGAAATGCAGGTTTTTCAGATACAGCATTCATCTTTAGTAGTCGATATATTTTTAATTGGTTTCCACATTTGTAACAAGTTATGATAAAACTAATGTTGAAATATTTAATTGTTACCCTTAAGAACGCAATAGCTAGGGATTTGTTTTACAGGGTCCCAAATGATGTCAAAATCGAGGCCACCACTTCGAACCTTGCAGGCACGATGAGGACCGTTAGTCACACAGCATCGTGTAAATAACAATGCAGCCAATGTATGTGTTATATGTTTTCTCTTCCAGGTTGTAGAAGTGTTCGAATATGATATTTTGATAATCATTGCTTTATTGAAGTTTGATTTCGTGAGAATCTATTTGTAGTTTATTTCAAGTAAAGGGGTCGAGGCCATTATGACATGTACAGTAAGTTCATCAAATGTGGTGATTCGTTTCCACCAGAGTTCTGTTTACTTTTCTTATTCCTGGGATTATGGCGTGATTGTGTGGAATTCGTTTACTGGTTTCTTTTAATTCATATTTTACATATAATTCCTTCGTACTATATTTAATTTAGGTGGCCACTCTAGGACTAATCTCAGAGTTAATCATTTTGAATATGTAAATTCCCACGGGAATATCGCGCATTCGCAAGGTCGTAACTTATCACTGTAAATAGTCAAATGTTTTATTATGATGAAGTTTAAAAGGGTAAAATTATTTTTGTGTCGTATTCAACAGCCGGAATTAACTGTAGGGTTGGTCAACAACAAAACCAGTTATACAAGGTTAAAGCTTAGAAAGATAATTCAACCATCCTCAAATTATTTGAATCGAGTGAAGGAACACTCATGTTCTTAATTAAAATATGTATGAATTGTTTAGTCAGTAAGTGAAATTTGACACCGTAATTTCAATAATCCACACAGAGATACTTGATAAGATGTGGACTGAAAGTTGACTTAATTGACAGCACGGAATTGATTCCCCGTTGCATTATTGAGTGTCAGATGTATCTTTGAAGATTAATGAATTTAATCATCAAGATTGTAGAGTGTAAAGTATGTTCCAACGAGAGCTAATTAAACCTTTAGAAAAATTTATTTGTGCCTATCTTTGCCGGTATTAGCATCCTTACCTCTTCCGTTCAGTTTATGCCTATAAGTTAGATTTAAGTTGGTTGTAATTCGTAGCTGCGGACGCACCATGTCCATGAGAGACTCGTACTCATGTTTCGGAACGGAAGGGTAGCGGTTGACCAATAGGGCATTTGTCATCTCATGTGTTCGGATTAGTCATTTCAATCCAAATGAGGCGACATTTGTCACTAGACAGAAAAGGTCCCTTGACTGTTAATTTCTGTGGCGCGTGGTCCCATGTGTTCATGACCAGGTCGGGGTAAATTTGCGTCGTCACATGGTCCCATGAGCTATGGGAGTTGATGAGAAAGGTCTCAGTATGCGAGTGCTAATACGGAAACCTGGACACTTTCGTTTGAGGAAACATTCCAAGATATTCAAATGTATAACTTTTGGCCCCGTTGAATATCGAAATAAGGAGGGAGTTTTAATGACGGTTCAGACCTTCATTTTAGGGTAATTTCCGGCTAAACGGTAAGTCAGAACCCAAAACAGATAACACAATCACGGCTCAATTTGGATATATCTACAACTTTGGTCCTATGACATTTTTGTCGTATCTCGATACCTTATACGTTAGATAGAACTGCTTTTCTCGATTATAATCAAATCTCTCCTGGACTCCAGCTCGATTGTGACTGGCATTAGGAATAGGGACCTGTCGTTATAATGAAATGACAAACGAAATTACAGACAGCGGACCCCCTACAACTTTATTTATATAGATAAGCATGGACACGTCTAGTAGTACACACATTTATTTCGAGAGTTACTGCTTTGAAAGTACATGACATATCTACAGACGGACTTCACCAACGGACGCCTCTTTCATTGTTCTACATGGATGGTCCCATGACATCTTCTCGTATCTTCTATATTTATGGGTTAGATTGAGTTAGAGTCATTGAATGGGGTGAAATTTTGTACAGTTTTCACATAGTACTTTATATTTTTGATACTCATGTGACAGCTAGAATCGTAAAATTTGGCTATCACATGGCCACTGATCATCTCAATGTGCGTGCCGAATGTCATGATTATATCTTTCATATAAGTGTGCCGAATGATAACATATACGTGTAAAAGTACAATTAACTTGAAATCGAGAAATACAGCTCTATTTTACGTATTGTATAAGGAATAGAAATACGACAAATAGTCATAGGACCAAAGTTGTAGATTCCTCCAGAATGAAAGGCGACTGTGCTTTCTGATTTGTGATGCGACTTACTGATTAGCCATCAATTATCCCGAAACGAAGGTCTGCACCATCGTTAAAATTGCATCCATATTTCGATATTTTCCGGGGACAAAAGTTATACATTTGCATAGCTTAGAATATTTCCTCAAAGAAAAGAGTGTCCAGGTTTCGGAATTAGCACACGCATACATACGGAGTAATTAAGGATAAAAATAATACAGTTAAGAAAGTTGAAATTATAGAATATCGATTATAACTGAGGACAGCCGGATGACGACAAATATGTAAATACCAACTGAATGGAAAAAAGTCCATTCGACACTCCATGCCGTACGATGTCGGCATGTAAAAGATCTCTGGTGACACATTTGGTGTTTACCCGAAAAAATTCATTAAATCTCAGCCATAGACAGCCAAGAGAGTTCCAGTTTACTCGATCTGCCATCTAGTGGGCCTAGAGTAAAACGGAACGTCGAAATTGACGAGCAGACAGACAGATGGCGTCAAATTGAAATTTCTGCATACGGTAGCTGAGGCCATACGATTATTATTATTATTATTATTATTATTATTATTATTATTATTATTATTATTATTATTATTATTATTATTATTATTATTATTATTATTATTATTATTGCCAAGTGAATGTATTGGAAAATCAAATGCCTCTGAAATTATGCTGGTGTGAGTTATGGATATAAGAAAGCGGTAACAGAAGGGAAAGTTTAGGTGCAGGGATTCTTAGGTAAACAGATAAGAAGATGACTAATGGTGTTATTACTTAAGCTATTCGAGGACGGTTATAACCTCCAACGATATTCTGCCAATATCCCGCAGAATGGCCGATTGATGCCTCTCTTGCCTTCTATCCAAGGAACAACCACGAATTTAAAGGCATGATGAGAAAAATGGTAATACGTTACTTTCTAGCTGGCAAGCAGAGACGTTGTCATGATAACCTGTAGGTTCGTTGTCGGTCTGTCAGTCACTTGATGCAGAGAAATGCACCCGCAGAAAATAGTATATTTCTCCGTCAGTTGAAGAATAAGGTAAATTATGAACATAACCAAAGTTGTTTATAATGAAGAGGCGTTTCACATACGGCCCACGGAATTTACAGAAAATCAATAGTATAAGAGAAAATGGAGTAAAACCACCCTTGTTTTCCTATAAACCCCCCGTCTATTCAAAGATTTTAAAAATATACATATCGAAACCTTCGTGGGATGAGTATACTCTGAATATGAAGTTTGGTTCAGATCTATCCAGCCGTTTCGCCGTGATGGTGGAGAAGACAGACAAACAGACAAACAGACACGAAAAATAAAAACGACCGATTCGGTCTTGAGTTGACCTAAAAGGGATAAATATCTGAAAATTTGCCAAAACAAACGAAATTACAGACAGCGGACCCCCTACAACTTTACTTATATAGATTATTATTATTATTATTGTTATTATTATTATTATTATTATTATTATTATTATTATTATTATTATTATTATTATTATTATTATTATTGTACAATACTGATAATATCTTACGTGGAATTTTCCATTGGTAGTAAAATGCCGAGTGTTTCAGGACCAAAATTTGCCGTGCTCACGCGTACGATCAGTTTAAAATACTCTGCAAAATTTAGAGAAGCCAAAAGCTAACGAGCTGTGATTGTAGGATTTCAACACACTCAAATGCCATTGACCTCAGACCTCAGCCGGGATCATACTCGCTATCTTGGGAACAGAAGAGCAAGGACTACCAACTACACACTGGAGTGACGAAAGACTACCCTAATCACTAATTATTCGAGATAGCGTTGTGATAAGTGTTCTGACACATGTAGTAAGATACAAACATTTTATTTAAAATGACTTAGATTACAACTAAACTCATCTTCACAGATACTGAAGAAACACAGACTGTCAGTTTCAAAACACACCACAGTATCCAGTGTATCTGCTCCTCAAATAAATCATTACCATTTAGGATGATCGATTGATTGCTTTTGATTGTACAATGACGTATTAATCCTGACGTCCGCCTATGTGGTGAAGTGGTTAGCGTGATTAGCTGCCACCCTCGGAGGCCCGGATTCGATTCCCGGCTCTGCTACGGAATTTGAAAAGTGGTACGATGGCTGGAACGGGGGCCACTCAGCCTCTGGAGGTCAACTGAGTAGAGGTGGGTTCGATTCCCACCCCAGCCATCCTCGAAGTGGTTTTCCGCGGTTTCCCACTTCTCCTCCAGGCAAATGCCGAGATTGTACCTAACTTAAAGCCACGGTCGATTCCTTCCCTCTTCCTTGTCCATCCCTTCCAATTTTCCCATCCCCCCACAAGGCCTCTTTTCAGCATAGCAGGTGAGGCCGCCTAGGCGAGATACTGGTCCTCTTCACCAGTTGTATCCCTAGGCCCAAAGTCTCATGCTCCAGGACACTGCCCTTACGGCGGTAGAGGTGAGATCCCTCGCCGAGTCTGAGGGAAAAACCAACCCTGGATGGCAAACAGATTAAGGAGAAGAAGAAGATTAATCCTGACAAAATTATGGGTGGCCTTCTCTTATATCCAACCAGATTAATGCACTATTTACGGTAATTTTTGACAACTATACTTATATGTGTACATGCCTAAATTGTTAACTGAAATTATTAAACTAATATAAGTGTTTCAGAGATAAGAACAAATACTTTCTCTGCTGGTTTTTGGTAGAGCTCTGAATACTTATGACACAAGGAGGATGTTCTAATTAAAAAATCGAAAAGTTAAGTTGAAAATTTGATGTTTGTAGTTCAGGTAGTATTTAATGGTGAACGACTTACGGTTTTAATGCCATACATTACAACATTTTCCATTTTCTTTTATGTAGAATTTTTTCATACAACTTACGGATGCTTACTACCTGAAGCTGCAGTACAGTAAACGATTTAAATTTTTTGGACAATTTACCCATGCATATGTCCTAGAGTTGCAGTGCATTTATGTACTTAGAATTGCTTCTCCCATTACGCATGCATACTGCCTGAAGCTGCAGTGCAGTGATGCACTTAGAGTTGTATTTCGCACATTACCCATGCATACTGCCTAAATCTGCAATGCAGTGATGTACAAAGAATTGTAGTTTGCACATTACCCATGCATACTGCCTGAAGCTGCGGTGCAGTGATGTACTTCGAATCACTTCTTACACATTACTCATGCATACCTGTACTGCCTGAAGCATGGTGCGGCGGTTGATATAGGTCGAGGGGCAAACGAAGTTACTACCTACTTTACAAACATCACACTCTGCTGGAAACACCTCCCAAGGATACATTATTCTCTAAATTATAAAAAAACTTCCATAACGTTATTTGTACATGCTCTATATATAAATAGACAAATGAATATTGTGCTTTATCTACTAAACATTATAAAAGATTACGCACTGTTGATAAACTTTATCATAATCGGTTGTTTTTTTTTTGTTTTGTTTTTTGCTATTTGCTTTACGTCGCCAGGGCCACGGCCGCTTTCTACCCATTCTTACACCTTTCCTGTCCCATTGTCACCATAAGACATATGTGTCGGTGCGACGTAAAGCCAATAGCTATCCTTATAAGGTGTATTGACGAGGTGGACTCAACATAAAAATATTTTAAATAGTTTATTTAATAGTTTACGCACATTGTAAAACGGCAATTCATAAGTAATAATGTGTATTCTCCCTGGATGTTATAATATTAAGTGAAATCGAATCAAAGCGTAGCAGAGGTAACGCTGACAGCTCCCAGTTGCTATCAATGGTTTTCTGTAAGAAATGAATGCTCTCTGAGATGAAATTATCTTAACACAACTCTCTTGTTTCGGAATGGAAGTTGGGTGGGGTAAGGATATCTTATTCATAAGTAGAAAGCTGAGAACATGACGGGAACGATACTGATTTTGAGTAAAAAGCGGAGGGATCAATGGTAAGAGTGCACTCACATCGGGACAATAAGTTTAAGTTCGGTATTATGGACAAAGCTGTGCTTATGAATTGGCTTCGATGGTGGTGTCGTGTGTTGTGAGTGGTGGAGGATAGGTTAACTAGGAGAGTAATGGGCTCGACCCTGGAGAGTAATAAGAGAACCAGACGGAAAGCAAGGCGACTGCGGTTAGACTCGGTTTTAATTATTTACAGATAAATGAAACGAACCCCTACACTTGCTTGCAAATAGAAGATTCTAGAGGAAATTAATTAGCTCACAGGCCGAACTTCGAAAGGCATAAGAGTCTATAATGAATATGTATGTATGTTTTAAATGGACTGCGATAGAATGACAGAGACCGACCATATTAGCTAAGTGATAACTGATAAGCGTCGTATAGCTGTAAGCTTGCATTCTGGAGGTAGTAGGTTCGAACCTTATTACTAGACGTCCTTTAAGATGATTTTCGGTGGTTTTCTATTTTAATGTTGGGCAAAGGTCTGGGCTGAGCCTTAATTAAGGCTACCTTCCCAGTCTTGGCCCTGTTCTGTCCTACTGTCACCGATAACCTACATTTGAATTAGTGTGACGTTAAAACATATACCAAAAAGCAAGTAATGCAGCTTTAGGGAGACACAGTCGTCCTTTCGAGGGTCACAGCTTCTGAGTCTGTGTGTCGAGTTCGTTTCAGCATTAGGTCTATTCTAGTTACATGCACGTTGCTTTTTTTCATCATCTTCCTGGCAGGTCAATTCCCGGTCTCTTTTGTCTCCGACAGCATTAAGTTTATCACATTTCAATTCGCAGCTATGACTAGAATTTAAGACTTGTTCGATGGTCGGGAATGGGCTTCACTCATTTATTTTTATTTAATTTTGCTTATTTATTTATCGAAGAACAGAATAGCGCCAAACCGCCAATATCCGCAATATGTACAATAATCACAACATTTCATCTAAAATGAGAAATACATAAACATTTACTAAGAAAACAATTATACACAAAATAAACTGTGCAAGCCCAATGCAATTAAAACCCCGTATTTTACATATTTACGTTCATGAACAACTGCGTAAATACAGGAAAATTCACTTAAATACAACAGAAGAGACAGAGAATGGTAGATCATGGAAGAACCGGAAGAAAAAATTACGTTAAATTATGTAAGAAATTATGTTGTTATATTATTTAGTTACTAACCCAGATACGGACCAGAAAAAATTATATAGCCATGTCCAACATAGAAATGCAAACCGCCTAACACGCCAGCAGAACTGAGAACTGAACAACCGCCAGTCGGTAAAGGAATTAACGAAGACCAAGAGCTACGTGGAAAAGATCTTGCAAAGAGCGGCTCAATATTTTTATATATGTATTCCAGGAAAGTTGGTATTACGTGTTCAAAGTATGATTGCACTCGGTCATGCTTGTTTATTTCATGTGCTCTACCATCCGTTTCTGTCGCCCGAGAGTAGTGCGTTAAATCTATGAGGCGTGATCGAAAAGTTTCCGTTTGAGGGCATTGCTGCAGTGGACATGCAACGTAACGCTCGGATGCGGGCATATAAGCATGGACAAGTAGGCAGAGGGACTAGTGTGGAAGTCGTGTCGTGCTGAGATGCGTGCATTAAATGAAACCACGTGAACTATGGCGACGTTAATACCAAATGCGTCCAAACAGGACCAACGTGCTGTTATTCTGTTCTTGGTTGCTGAAGAACAAACACCGGTGGATATCCATCGGAGAATGAAGATTGTATGGGGCAGCATGTCTGTCGAAAACCACCGTTGTGGCATGGTGCATCAAGTTCCGTGCGGATCGCGTTTCGATACATGACGCCGGTCGATTTGGTAGGCCAGCCTCGTCCATTACGGACAAAAGTTGGAGACACTCGAGCAACCACCCTGTAGTCCCATGCGATTATCACGCCTTCGGTCCCCTCAAAAAGGCTTTGGAGGGTCGACACTTCCTGTTGGACGAGGATGTGCAGCAGGCAGTTACGAACTTCTCCACGCAGCAGGACGCGGTGTTTTACCACACGGAGATCTTCAACATGATGCGTCGCTAGGATGAGTGCCGCAATGCTCAAGGCGATTTTGCCTGATTTGCATCAGGATTCAGGAACGTACAGCTGTCGAATGTAAACTTTTTGATCCCCCTTATACGATTGCTCAGTTAGTCTGTTACCTTGCTGTCGGCCAATCCGTATCGCAGTGGTTCCTCGCTCTAACATCGCTAGCTTCTGAACGATCAACACACGCTGCATTCTGAATTTCTCCAATTGCTTTTTGCTATGCCCAGCACTCCCAGATTCTTCTCTAAAATTCAGCTTGTTCTGCCGGTAAAGACTAATGAGAGACTAAAGTGATAAAAGTAAAAGGTCCACTGACATGACCGCTACCAGTCCCACTGTCATCTACCAATTGCGATTAACACACAATTGCGCCGCTTCGCCCAAGTGCAATCGTATTTTGAATACGTTAATACACGAACGAAGAGACTACATTCTACGTACCGTATTTGCCGACTATGCACTGAAGGGAGCAGCTGAAGGTCAACTGTATTTACAGCAAGGAAAAAAGAACAGAGGTTATTAACCAGAAAGATAGGGGGAAATATTGAGAACGATGAAGGGAGATTACCTACATGAGTCAGTGATATCACTCGGTTCGACCTTATTCAGCCAGTTCCCGGAATATGATCATTATCGGAATTCTTGGTATGTTAAAGTTTGTAATATCAAAGGGCATTACCGTGGTTGACTATAGTACATGTTTTTATATCTCAGTTGAACAGGGCTAAATAAAGCAAGTGAATTATTATTTTGTTATCTATATATTGAAGTAGCATATTGGATTCCAGCCCGATGGGCAAATATTACATTCCCAGCTCTCACAGAGAAATGTCATTCTTTACTGCAATATATCCCCTAGTTTAGAAAACGGTCTATGCACCAGGTAACATATATTAAGTCTTCCTTCTTTTTTTATTTTCCCACAGACACAGATAGGTCATGTATTGATGATGGGATAGGAAAGGGCTGGGATTGGGAAGGAAGCAACTGTGGCCTTAATTAAGATCCAGCATTTGTCTGGTGTAAAATGGGAAACCACGGAAAACCATCTTCAGGACAGCCGACAGTGGGGTTCGAACCCACTATCTCCTGAATTGCAAGCTCACAACTTGCCTAACCGCAAGGCCAACTCGCCCAGTATTAAGTCTTCAGACTGGGATGGAGGCTGGTTGGATCCTCAAATAGAACCACCAAAATGTTTTGCTACAGAGTATCTGCAGTAGAGCCTCCGTGGCTCAGGCGGCAGCGCACCGGCCTCTCGCAGCTGGGTTACGTGGTTCAAATCCCGGTCTCTCCATAGAATCATTAATTCCAGCAATACTCTCCAATATAATTTCATTTCATCTGACAGTCATTAATCATTGCCCTAGAGGAGTGCAACAGGTTTCGGCAGCCGGCACAATTCCTATCCTCGTCGCTAGATGGGGCTTCATTCATTCCATCTCTGACGCGGTCGAATGACTGAAAACAGACTGTGGATTTTCATAGGGAAAATGCAAAATCCCATAATGAGTTGTAAAGACTTGATGAATAGTGAGGTCGTTTAGCATTGCTTCCCTCACTGGGGCAGAAAATGCTATTGTAGTATGATAAACTTTGGATAGGTCAATAGCGATTCAGTATGCCTATATTTGATCTCCTGAATATAAAATATCTGATACGACTTGCTGGAATCCTACAAGTTGAGCCTCAGTGGAATAACTTTTCCTAAACGCTAACTGTCTTCTATCAAACCAGCTAGTAATTTCTCAAAACAGATCTAATAGAAGAACAAAGAAAGCTTTCCCACAGCTTAAAAGCAACACATCAAGCTGATTGGCTTGTAATTATCGGATTTATGTTTATCACTTGTTCCTTTATACTTGGTATAGCTCTGTCATATAAATAGTAAACAAATCACTAATCAAATAAGTACTTCAGATAAGTACTATATCGCAACCCATTGCCTTTCGTATAAACCCGAAATCTTATTAATTCCAGCTGATTTTATAATTTTCATCCTTTGTATCTTATTGTAAATATCCTTCTTATCATAGGTAAAATACAAAACTTCGTTAGTATTAGTCATCTCCACATAGACAGTCACATCCTTTGTATGACTGGCAATAATGCTTGCCATCACGTTAACCTCTTATTTCGGAACGGGAATTCCCTCAAAGCGAGAGCGAACTGTTAAGTAACACTTTTTCTGAATTCTTCCTGATTCTGCTTTTGAGCAGCTTTCTCCAAAGCGGAATATTGTGGGTGTATTTTCAAATAATAAGTATCTGGTATCTTCAGAAAAGAAGGTTTAAGGAATGTGTATAAATGTGGAAAATATTCAAAACAATATTTAAACTCAACTGATTAGAAAACTCAGTATCTTTTATTTATTTATTTATTTATTTACTTATTTATCTGCTATACCTCCAGGGTTGGTTTCCTCCTCGGAATCAGCGAGGGATCCCACCTCAGGGGCAGTGTCCTGGAGCGTGAGACATGGGGTCGGGGTATACAACTGGGGAGAAGGACCAATACCTCGCCCACGTGGTCTCACCTGCTATGCTGAACAGGGGCCTTGGTTGGGGATGGGAGGATTGGAAGGTATAGACAAGGAAGAGGGAAGGAAGCGGCCGTGGCCTTAATTTAGGTACCATCCCGGCATTTGCCTGGAAGAGAAGTGAAAACCACGGAAAACCTCTTCCAGGATGGCTGAGGACGGAATCGAACCAACCTCTACTCAGCTGACCTCTCGAGGCTGAGTGAACCCCCTTCCAGCCCTCGTACCACTTTTCAAAGTAGCAGAGACGGGAATCGAAGTCGGGTATCCGGGGGATGGCACCTAATCACACTAATCACTACACCACAGAGGCGGACACTATCTTTCATTGCAAGGGAAATACAAGAATCCTTGAAAAACTGGAATGTTGAACAGGTATACAACAATAAATTGCAGAAGTATGAGTATTATGTACGCTGAAACTGTGTTCTTTCACATTATGCAATTGCCGAGCGAGTTGGCCATGCGGTTAGAGGCGCACGGCTGTGAGCTTGCATCCGGGAGATAGTGGGTTCGAATCCCAATGTCGGCAGCCCTAAAGATGGCTTTCCGTGGTTTGTCATTTTTACACCAGGCAAATGCTTGGGCTGTACCTTAATTAAGAATATGGCCGCTTCCTTCCAACTCTTAGGTCTTTCCTATCACATCGTCGCCATAAGACCTATCTGTGTCGGTGCGACGTAAAGCCAATAGCAAAAAAATATTATACAGTTGTGTTATCTGGCGCCAAATACTTCAACTTTCTTTTCAAACATTCTGTATAATGGATGCGTGTTTCCGTTCACGCTTTACACTAAAATGTTTTGTTTAGTTAATTATTATAATTTAGTTATTAATCACTTACTTTAATACTACTTTGTTATTCATAATCACTTTAAATTGTTTATAAGGAAAGTCGTCCGCCTCCGTGGTGTAGTGGGTAGTGTGATTAGCTGCCATCCCCAGAGTCCCGGGTTCGATTCCCGGCTCTGCCACGAAATTTGAAAAGTGGTAGGCCTACGAGGGCTGGAACGAGGTCCACTCAGCCTCGGGAGGTCAACTGAGTAGAGAGGGGTTCGATTCCCTCCTCAGCCATCCTGGAAGTGGTTTTCCGTGGTTTCCAACTCCTCCTCCAGGCAAATGCCGGGATGGTACCTAACTTAAAACCACGGCCGCTTCCTTCCCTCTTCCTTGTCTATCCCTTCCAATCATCCCATCCTCCGCAAGGCCCCCTGTTCAGCATAGCAGGTGAGGCCGCCTGGGCGTGGTACTGGTCATCCTCCTCAGTTATATCCCCCGACCCAGAGTCTGAAACTATAAGACACTGCCCTTGAGGCGGTAGAGGTGGGATCCCTCGCTCAGTCCGAGGTAAAAACCGACCCTGGAGGGTAAACAGATTACGAACGAAAGAAAGTAAATGAACACAGTAAAACACCACTGAAGAGTTCGACATGGATATTAACTTTCGAAGCGGAACGGCCATGCATAAGTAGTAAACCTCTACTAAGAATCACAAATGTTGATTTCGTGGCCGAATCGGTTAGGGGCTGGGGCATAAAGTGTGTGAGTATCGGCGTCATAGTTGTTCCAGCCCAGTGTATGGCAAATTTTTTGAACGACATCGTGCTCTATTTTAATGGGGATACAATGATAATCAATAATTTTTCTTAATGATTTTAAGAGATGCGCTCTGATTTGGCGTCTTTCCCTTAAGAATGGATGAGGAAGGATTGGGAAGGAAATAAGCCTTGGTCCTTTACTAAGGTACCGTCCCGGAATTTTCCTGGTGGTGAAAATATCGGTAATGCAGTGGTTCGATTCCAAACTTATGGATTTTTTTTTTTCTTGTCCGAGAAATCGTGCCCAATTTTAACGGACACACAATGTTTACGCACACTTACCAGCACGTCATAATGGGAAACGGAGGAAAACCATTTTCAGGACGGCCAGCATGGGATTCGAATCCACAACCTCCCGAGTCCAACGCACACAAATAATTATTCACACCTACGAGGTCACATCACAGCACTTATTCATTTGCTCACGATAAATTTCTATGAAGAGTACGTTGAGTTGTTGCTAATTTATGGAGAAAGTACGGTCGAATTAGTAAGTGTGCTACGTAAAAAGTTAAATAAGAGCTGTAAAGCATTATTGAAGATTGACACGGATATTAACTTTCGATGTCGAACGGCAATACTTAAGAAACAATCCTTTAGTGAGAAAGTCTTGTATGTTATATTTGTGACAGTCGACTAAGGGCCGGTGACACAAGGTGTCTCAATATCGGCAATGCAGTGGTTCGATTCAACCTTATGCATGTAAGGACTATTTTTTCTTCACCGTTACGTCGTGCCCTATTTTAACGACACACATTTTTTATACACACTTACCAGGTCACATCACAGTACGTATTCACTCACTCAAGATCTATTCCAGTGAAGAGTACGTTGATATATTGCTCATTTATGGGGAAACAAGGCAGAACGCAGTCCAGTCGCAACGTCTCTGACACAAGCGTCTTCCTGACAGAAGACTACTAATACGTTCTGAAACCTTGAACGAAGATTGCGATCAACTGGGACGCTTGGAAGGGTAACTTCCGTTAGAGATGCTTCTATAACGTCTGGTCCAAATGAAAAGGCTGTTTTGGGCGTGTCCTCCATAAAAACTCTCATATTAGTACTCGGACACTTGCACAAAAAACTAACATCAGCCGGTCATCAGTCATGCCTATACTGCATTACAATAAATTTCAACCACACCAACTTCAGTGTCACCAGCAGCTCCACAGATTTGATTTCAATGCTAGAGGAACATTTTGTCAATGGGAATTACTCAGGGTGACCAATAATGCAACCTTTTTGTCAAGAGTCCTGTTTTCAGACGAATCCCGATTTCACACCAATGGGGTCGTAAATTGGCACACTATGCACTATTGGAGCGCGGAGAATCCTCATTGGGTGGGACAGGGCCCATTTCTAGTGCAGTGGGGAGTAAATGTCTGTTGTGGGATCTTGGGCATCGGACCATATTTCTTCGACGGACATCTAACGGGAGCACGCTGCCTTCATTTTCTTCAAAATGAACTCTCACAGTTGCTGGAGTGTGCGAGCGATTACGAATGTTGTTTCAACCGGACAGGACTTCCCCTGACTGATCAGTAGTTGCCCGAAACCATCTTCATGTTACATATCCAAGTAAATGGATAGAAAGGGGTGGACCCGTTCATTGGCCCGCCAGATCATCTTCGGCAACGGATCACCGAGGCATGCCAAGCCGTTACACCTGACCTGTTACAACATGCAAGAATGCCTTTGAAACGTCGTGCTGAAATCTGCATGAACCAAGGTGGTCAACATTTCGAACACTTGTTACGCTGAATAGGCTCGGTACCCTACTTCCTACCTATACACCTTGCTACGTAACATCGGATGAAAATGGTCCTTGTCAGGACCAAATAAAAATTCACTCTTTGGAACAGAACGCAATGTGGCCAATTAGAGTCACTGTAAATGGCGTTAATCGAAAAAAGAAACCTGTACCACTCTGTGAACCGATTCTACTACCAGACAGCTTGGTTAATACAACAGCAGTGATCCGTGTAGTAGCCACCTCGGCTACCGCGAGCCGTGGTGCAGTGTTAGCACGTTGTAGTCCTTACAGACACGTCCTGCCCAAATGTAAGATAGTGTTATTCGCAGCTGTGATAGCGTTACACATTTAGCATAGTTTAAATAATAGAAATAACTGCGGTTGCCTTATGTTTTTTTCTTTTTTGTCTTTTCTTTTCCCTTTGTTCTTCTTAATAATCTGTTTACCCTCCAGGGTTGTCTTTTCCCTCGGACTCAGCGAGGGATCCCACCTCTACCGCCTCAAGGGCAGTGTCCTGGAGCGTGAGACATTGGGTCGGGGGATAAAACTGGGAAGGATGACCAGAACCTTGCCCGGCGGCCTCACCTACTATGCTGAACAGGCGCCTTGGTGGAGGATGGGAGGATTGGAAGGGATATACAAGGAAGAGGGAAGGAAGCGGCCGTGGCCTTAAGTTAGGTACCATCCCGGCTTTTGCCTGGAGGAGAAGTGGGAAATCACGGAAAACCTCTTCCAGGATAGCTGAAGTGGGAATCGAACCCACCTCTACTCAGTTGACCTCCTGAGGCTGAGTGGACCCCGTTCCAGCCCTCGTTCCACTTTTTTCGAATTTCGCGGCAGACCCGGGAATTGAACCTGGGCCTCCGGGTGTGGCAGCTAATAACATCACAGAGGCGGACTTTTCCCTGTGTTATATTACCTAATGTTTACCGGTTTCTTAACAATATATTTTTTCTTCTTATTCTTCTCCTTCTTAATCTGTTTACCCACCAGGGTCGATTTTTCCCTCGGACTCAGCGAGGGATCCCACCTCTACCGCCTCAAGGGCAGTGTGCTGGAGCTTCAAACTCTGGATTGGTGGATACAACTGGGGAGGACGACCAGTACAGCGCCCAGGCGGCTGCACCTGCTATGCTGAACAGGGGCCTTATGGGGGATGGGAAGTTTGGAAGGGATAGACAAGGAAGAGGGAAGGAAGAGGCCGTGGCCTTAAGTTAGGCTCCATCCCGGCATTTGTCTGGAGGAGAATTGGGAAATCACGGAAGATCACTTATAGGATGGTTGAGGAGGGAATCGAACCCCCCTCTACTCATTTGACCTCCCGAGGCTGAGTGGACCCCGTTTCAGCCCTCGTACCACTTCTCAAATTTCGTGGCAGAGCCGGGAATCGAACCTGGGCCTCCGGGGTGGCAGCTAATCACACTAGCCACTACACCACAGAGGCGGACTAACAATTTCTTTTACTTTACTTTCCAAGTAACCGTGATTTTCGATTGCTGTTTTTTTTTTTTCCTTTTGGTTATGTAACCTAGTGTTTACAGGTTACTTAACAACATCTCAGGTTTTTATATACAAAAAATAGTTAGGGTATTTTAGTAGTTTCTTTTATTTTGCTCTGAGGGCCAAGTTGTAGCGGTTCCTCTTTTCATCGTTGAAATAATTTGTGTTAGTATTCATAACTTTAATCTGGTTTTGATTTGTTCATCTATATATATAAAGTAGCTTGTCCTGACTGACTGACTGACTGACTGACTGACTGACTGACTGACTGACTGACTGACTGACTGACAGATTCATCATCGCCGAGCCAAAACTACTGGACATAAAGAAATGAAATTTTGGGGATATATTCATATTAAGATGTAGGTGCTCGCTAAGAAAGGATTTTTGGATATTCCGTCGCTAAGGGGGTGAAAAGGGGGGTGAAATTTTAAAACGAGTGTGTCTATATCTCAAAACTTTAAAAGTTTACAGATGTGAAAATTGGTATTTAGAATCTTCTTTAAAAATAAGGAAATACGTATTTTTTTGTTTTCAGACAATCCCAATAGGAGGGGTGAAAAGGGTGAAAAAGGGGTTGAATGCCTTTAATCCGGATACGCTACTTATAACTCAGAAACTGAAGATATTACAGACCTCAAAATTGTTACTTTTGATCGCTGTGAAAAATAAAGAAACAAATATTTTTTGTTTTTGGAAAATCCAATTAATGCGAGGGTGAAAGGGGGGGGGCGAATTTTTAAAATGAGTGCATCTATATCTCAAAAGTTTTAAAGTTTAGAGATGTAAAAATTATTATTTAGAATCTTCATTAAAAATAAAGGAACACGTATTATTTTGTTTTCGGAAAATCCCAATAGGAGGGGTGAAAAGGGGTGAAAAGGGGTGAAAAATGTGTTGAATGCCTTTAAAGAGAATACATATATCTCAGAAACTGAAGATATTACAGACCTCAAAATTGGTAATTTTGATCGCTTTCAAAAATAAAGAAACACATTTTTTTTGTTTTTGGAAAATCCAATTAATGCGAGGGTGAAAAGGGGGGTGAATTTTTAAAATAAGTGCATCTATATCTCAAAAGTTTTAAAGTTTAGAGATGTAGAAATTGGTATTTAGAATCTTCATTAAAAATAAAGGAACACGTATTTTTTTGTTTTCGGAAAATCCCAATAGAAGGGGTGAAAAGGGGTGAAAAATGGGTTGAATGCCTTTAAAGAGAATACTTATATCTTAGAAACTGAATATATTACAGACCTGAAAATTGGTATTTGGGATCTACTTTAAAAAGAAAGAAACAGGTATTTTTTCGTTTTGGGAAAATCCAAATAATGGGGGGTGAAAAGGGGGATGAAATTTTTAAAATGAGTGTATCTATATCTCAAAACTTTTATCTATATATATAAAGTATCTTGTCCTGAATGACTGACTGACTGACTGACTGACTGACTGACTGACTGACTGACTGACTGACTGACTGATTCATCATCGCCGAGCCAAAACTACTGGACATAAAGAAATGAAATTTTGGGGATATATTCATATTAAGATGTAGGTGCTCGCTAAGAAAGGATTTTTGGATATTCCGCCGCTAAGGGGGTGAAAAGGGGGATGAAATTTTAAAATGAGTGTGTCTATATCTCAAAACTTTAAAAGTTTACATATGTGAAAATTGGTATTTAGAATCTTCTTTAAAAATAAGGAAATACGTATTTTTTTGTTTTCAGACAATCCCAATAGGAGGGGTGAAAAAGGGTGAAAAAGGGGTTGAATGCCTTTAATCCGGATACGCTACTTATAACTCATAAACTGAAGATATTACAGACCTCAAAATTGTTACTTTTGATCGCTGTGAAAATTAAAGAAACAAATATTTTTTGTTTTTGGAAAATCCAATTAATGCGAGGGTGAAAGGGGGGGTTTATTTTTAAAATGAGTGCATCTATATCTCAAAAGTTTTAAAGTTTAGAGATGTAAAAATTATTATTTAGAATCTTCATTAAAAATAAAGGAACACGTATTCTTTTGTTTTCCGAAAATCCCAATAGGATGGGTGAAAAGGGGTGAAAAGGGGTGAAAAATGTGTTGAATGCCTTTAAAGAGAATACATATATCTCAGAAACTGAAGATATTACAGACCTCAAAATTGGTAATTTTGATCGCTTTCAAAAATAAAGAAACACATTTTTTTGTTTTTGGAAAATCCAATTAATGCGAGGGTGAAAAGGGGGGTGAATTTTTAAAATAAGTGCATCTATATCTCAAAAGTTTTAAAGTTTAGAGATGTAAAAATTGGTATTTAGAATCTTCATTAAAAATAAAGGAACACGTATTTTTTTGTTTTCGGAAAATCCCAATAGAAGGGGTGAAAAGGGGTGAAAAATGGGTTGAATGCCTTTAAAGAGAATACTTATATCTTAGAAACTGAATATATTACAGACCTGAAAATTGGTATTTGGGATCTACTTTAAAAAGAAAGAAACAGGTATTTTTTCGTTTTGGGAAAATCCAAATAATGGGGGGTGAAAAGGGGGATGAAATTTTTAAAATGAGTGTATCTATATCTCAAAACTTTTAAAGTTTATAGATGTAAAATTTGGTATTTAGAAATCTCCTTTAAAAATAAAGAAACACGTACTTTTTTGTTTTCGGAAAATCCTAATAGGAAGGGTGAAAAAGGGTGAAAAATAGGTTGAATGCCTTTAATGAGGCTACTTACATTTCAGAACCTGAAGATATTACAGACCTGAAAATTGGTATTTGGGATCTACTTTAAAAATAAAGAAACACGTATTTTTTCGTTTTCGGAAAATCCCAATAGAAGGGGTGAAAAGGGGTGAAAAATGGGTTGAATGCCTTTAAAGAGAATACTTATATCTTAGAAACGGAATATATTACAGACCTGAAAATTGGTATTTGGGATCTACTTTAAAAATAAAGAAACAGGTATTTTTTCGTTTTGGGAAAATCCAAATAATGGGGGGTGAAAAGGGGGATGAAATTTTTAAGTTGAGTGTATCTATATCTCAAAACTTTTAAAGTTTATAGATGTAAAATTTGGTATTTAGAAATATCCTTTAAAAATAAAGAAACACGTACTTTTTGGTTTTCGGAAAATCCTAATAGGAAGGGTGAAAAAGGGTGAAAAATAGGTTGAATGCCTTTAATGAGGCTACTTATATTTCAGAACCTGAAGATATTACAGACCTGAAAATTGGTATTTGGAATCTACTTTAAAAATAAAGAAACAGGTATTTTTTCGTTTTTGGAAAATCCAAATAATGGAGGTGAAAAGGGGGGTGAATTTTTAAAATGAGTGTGTCTACATCTTAAAACTTTAAACGTTTACAGATGTAAAAATTGGTGTTTAGAATCTCCCTTAAAAATAAAGGAACACGTATTTCTTTGTTTTCTCTAAATCCCAACAGGAGGGGTGTAAAAGGGTGAATAATGGGTTGAATGCCTTTAATGAGGATACATATATCCCAGAAACTGAAGATATTACAGAACTGAAAATTTGTAAATGGGATCTCCTTTAAAAATATAGAAACACGTATATTTTTGCTTTTGGAAAATTCAATTAATGGCGGTTAAACAGGAGTGGCAAATTGGGGTGAATTTTTTGAAAGACTATATCTACAGAATATCTGAGAAGCGTAAAATGTTACAGACGTAAATAGTGGGTATTAGGAATCTCCTGCAAGTGTAAAGAAACATAGGTGATTTGTCTTTGGAAACTCCACTTAAGGGGAACTAAAATGGGGTGAAATTTTAAAATGAGAATTTCTACAGTATTTCTCAAAAAACTTAACATGTACAGAAGTGAAAAATGGTCATTTTTTATCCTGTTAAAAATAAAGAAAAGTGTATTTTTAGTTTTCGGAAATACAACTTAGGTAGTGGGGGTGGGGGGGGGGGTAAAAGTGACTGAAAATGGTGTTGAATTCTTTTAATTAGGCTACTGATATCTCAAAAATGAAGATGTTACACACGTGAAATTTTATTTTTGGAATCTGCTTTAAAAGTAAACAAACACGTATTCTCGGAAAATCCAATGAAGGGGATTTGGAGTGTTAAAGGATAAAAAAATTAATTCACTTAATTGTATGAGAATACATACATCTAATAAAAACTAAAGTTGTTACAGACGTGAAAATTCGTATTTTGATCTCCTTTAAAAACAAAGAAAAGCGCGTTTTGGGGGGAAACAATCTTGGGGGAGGGGGGAGTGGAAAGGAGTTGAATTCCTTTCATGAGGACACATAAATCAAAAACTGAAGAGGTTAGAGTGGTGATAATTGGTATTTAGAAGATCCTTTACTATTAAAGGAACAAGTATTTTTTGCTTTAATATCACTTTGTGAGGGAGGGGGTGGGGGAGTGTGGAAGGAAGTTAAAAACGTGAATTATTTTTAAGGGGATACTTATATCTCAAAACTGAAGGTAATAAACGTGAACATTGGTATTTGGAATCTCCTTTAAACATAAAGAAACACGCCTTCTTTTAATTTTTTGGAGGGTGGGAGTAAATAAACTTAACGGCGGTGGGGTGTAAAAGGAGGTGAGACCAATTGATTTTACTGTTCGTAATGTACTTATAAGGAGCCTCCGTTGCTCAGTCGGCAGCGCGCCGGCCTCTCACAGCTGGGTTCCGTGTTTCAAATCCCGGTCACTCCATGTGACATTCGTGCTGGACAAAATGGAGGCGGGACAGGTTTTTCTCCGGATACTCCGGCTTTCCCTGTCATCGTTCGTTCCAGCAACACTGTCCAATATTTCATTTCATTTGTCATTCATCGATCATTGCCCCAGAGGGGAGCTTCGGCAGCCGGCACAATTCCTGTTGTCGCCGCTAGATTGGGCTTTATTCATTCCATCACTGATCCTATCGAATGATAGGAAACAGGCTGTAGACTTGCGATGTACTTATTCTGATCATAAACCGATCATTTTTAATCTTTCCTGGGTTCTCTTTCAACAGCCATATTTCCCTTCGGAGAACGTTCTTAGATTAGAGTAGATTCTCCTGGCATATAAATAAAAATTTAAACACATTTGAAATAAACGATAGGAATGAGATTGGCCGTCAAATTGTTCACCTCTATAATAAGGTCAATAATACACGGAGGTATGTCATTCGTATCGCCAGAAATTCCGCACACTTGCCTACGCACAACAATGGTGCTGGTCACATTGTTAGCAATGACAATGGCAGCAGATGTATTTTACCGCCAAGTAGCGGTCTTGCATATTGCTGTGGGGTCCAGAACATCAATAATAATAATAATAATAATAATAATAATAATAATAATAATAATAATAATAATACCTAAATTCAGTTAATTTCAACCACCCTAATAATAATAATAATAATAATAATAATAATAATAATAATATCCTGGACCGTCGTCAACATGTGCGGACCGTGCTGGAAACGGGTCCTGGACGGGTAATGACTACGATTGCAGTCCGGCCGCCGGTTTAGTACCGCCAAGGCACCTAAGAGGACACAACGCCGGATCTCCTCAAGGATTTGATCCACATTAAAAAAGCTTATAGGAAAGGAATGCAAAGATTTAGGAACCCAACTGACCGGGTGGATTACCTGGACCTAGCCCGGGAAATACGAAATCGATTGCTGGAAAGAAAGATTGAAAAATGGGAGGAACGTTGCCGTAATCTCTCAGTAAACGAGTCAGATCACGAATATCGGCGGGTTGTATATAAAACGATAAGCATTCAATTATAAATTTCAGTATATTACCGTAGCGAAGCACGGGTATCTTGCTAGTTACATATAAAACAGGGTCTGATGATGACGATGATGATGATAATGATTATGATGATGATGATGATGATGATGATGATGCTTGTTGCTTTAAGGGGCCTAACATCGAAGGTCATCGGCCCCTAATGGTACGAAATGAAATAACAAAAATTTCAAAGGCATCCACTGACCAAAATAAAAATAAAATATGTCATGAAGAATGAATGGATGGTCATGAACCCAACAAAAAACAAAATAAACAACCAAACAAACAAAAAAACAGTGGATCAGATTCAAAACAGATCGAAAATAATATTATTACCGACCAAGGAACCACTTATAAAGCACAATGATGCTTGGTGTCCAAAGGGGTGCAAATACCACGTCTAAGGCCCCACAGAATGGTACATGTCGCGAGTAATATAGAACCATGGTATGTGTCATGTTGGGGTACTAATCAAAAGTAGCGAAGACTCACGGTGTTCCACACAAGATGGTACTACTCACAAGTATTACAATACGTACAGCCAACGCAGACCTATGGTGTGTCTCACACAATGGCGCAACTCATAGCCAACGCAAACCGAGAAGGTTCCCCACCTAGGTGTACTAAACACGGGGGCCGGTATTCCCGTGGTGTTCCTCACATAGTGGGTACTAATTACAGGCAACGCAAACCCACGGTGCTGCTCATATAGTGGTACAACTCACAGGCTACGCCCAGACCCGCGGTGTTGCTCACATGGGTACGACGCACGGGTACTGGAATCCACCAGGCCAGGCTTTTTACTGCTACTAATCACAAACCTATTTCGTACCTAATTTAGTGGTGCTACTCGCAAGTACAGGCAACCTATGGTGTTCCCCGCATGATGGTACGAATCAAAAGTAGTTTCATGGTTCTAATTCAATCAGCCCTTGGTCGCCCCTTTTAGTCGCCTCTTACGACAGGCAGGGGATACCGCAGGTGTATTCTACATGTGCGTCCCCCACCCGCAAGGGGTAAAAACAGGGTCTAACAATGGAGAAAAACTCTGTATAGACTCATTGAAGTAAATAAATAAATAAATAACATTGTCGCTAATGATTTTTACTATATTCGTGGCATTATATAAACGATATAGTTGTATTAAGACCATAAAGGAGCAGGTACTAATGTTTTTCGGATGACTATGATATACGCGTTAGTTGGGTTACCTACTCCGAAAAAAAATAAGGGGCTGCTAAACCACCCGATGTAGTCGTGAACAACTTAGTGTAAATAGTGCATTAAACTGGTGCGATGTGGGAGAAGGCCACCTGGCTCTATTCATGCCACGATAGATAAATTAATAATTAAACAATCAATAATTAAAAGAAAACTTTAAGTTTACACTGAGTTTTCGATACTGTTAAATTCCTACGGCAAGTTTTCAATAAGTTTAAAAATCAGTCTACAAATTAATATCACAAACTTGCTGCAAGATTTTACAGAGCTTTAACTGAATACAACATTATCAAATAAAATATAAATAAGCTACAGGACTACTTGCAATCTAGAATGAAGTTTATAGGTCAAGAGTGGTTTCTGAAATAAAATGTGCGTTTATAATGTTCTTGAATTAAAGTTCATTGAGTTTACAACCCAAAAGAAAACGTCTATCATGTTGGTCTAGTATTGGGTCCTTCGGTAAAAATATCTCAAAATGAGTGTGAGTACAGACTTAATTTCAAAACTGCAATAGCTACCAAAAGTATAAAGACTGCGTTGAAAAGAGGAAGATCAAATATATTTATTCACCGAGCGAGTGGCTGTACGGTTTGGGCCACGTAGCTGTCGGCTTGCATTCGAAAGGTAGTGGGTTCGAATCCCACTGTCGGCAGCCCTGAAGATTGTTTTCCATGGTTTCCCATTTTCACGCCAGGCAAATACTGGGGCTGTACCTGAATTAAGGCCACGGCCGCTTCCTTCTCACTCCAAGCCCTTTCCTATTACACCATCGCCATAAGACCTATCTCTGTTGGTGCGACGTAACGGAAATTACAAAAAAGTATATTCAAATAGCTTTGAAGATCAGCTAGTGCAATAGTGAGCGGTGCGCAAATCTGCCATTTTGTGATGAAATCGGTATTTGGAGTGTGTGGTAAAAGTAGCATAACTCGCGACCGCGACATGATAGCACGTACTGCAAGGTGTCGTTCGTTCTGTCTACGCGCGGTAAATCGTTATTTGTAATAACATTTGTGTAAAAACTTGATTAGCCATGTGAGATAATTGTAAACTCTTGAACATTTCCGTAAAGTCTCAATGGAAAAACAGAAAAAGTATTCTCCACACAGGCTATGTAGGCCCTTGGAGGGCTGAAAAGTTACTTCCACTATCCATAATCTCGGCACTTGGTGGGTTAGAGTGCTTCCTACGCCCGGCAGCCTTTAACCCAAGGAATTAAATCGGTACTCATTTTTGAATTAGGCTGAGTGAACCTCAGGGCCATATGCACCTCCGGAAGTGGAAATCTCGTTTCTTACATTTTTCGGCTTCCTGGTGGAAAATCGAACCTACGCCTTTCCGGGTAAACCGAGCATGCCTTTACCGTGTCGGCCAGGCAGCCCCTGAATACTTCACTTTCTTAATTTAAAGAATATTCCACCCACCACGAAATAAAAAATAAAGAATTAGTGAGGAAATAATCGAACAAGCCAAAATTATCCGATATTGAGCGTAAGAGAGATTGCATACGAAGTAAGAAAACCGAGGGAGCCGATCACCGCAACTGAGTACGTCTACTGCTCCAGACTAGCCTATGGACGTAGGTACTCCCAAAGACACTCAAGGAGATGTAATAAATATATGTAAAGTAGACAATAACTTTACTCCAATTGGCCTGCGACCTTTAGCTTTACCCACTCTTTCCACATTGTCTATATCCACTTCACTAATTTGTTTTCATCTTGTTCTGTATGACCTCCACCGCCTTACAAATTATGTCCACTTTGCCTTCCTTCTCATCTTCCTGAACACCATATGCAAATATGGATTTCTTCATCCTCTCCTGGTTGCACACTTCTGCTTCATTCTTTATCTTCAGCACCTCCACTTCTAGATATTTCCCCTCTTAACAGCCCTCTTCTTTCTCATTACTACACATTTTGTTCATCGTTTCTTCTGTCTTTGCTTCTGCAGCAGTGAGAGAAGATAGGGCTGACCAGGAGAGGAGGGGATCAGATGAGGTGGGGAGGGTTGAGGCACTGGTCATGGGGGATTCCATCGTTAGACACGTGGGGAAAGTGTGTGGAGGAAAAGGAACCAAGGTAGAATGTTATCCAGGAATTAGGTTGAGGCAGATGTTGAGGAAAGTAGAAGAGAGGGAGGAGGGGAAGGAGAAGGTGGTAGTGTTTCACGTTGGTACCAACAACGTAAGGCAAGCTGATATAAGTACCAACATAGTTGGAGATGTGTGGGATCTGGTAAATGCAGCACGGGTGAAGTTTAAGAAAGCGGAGATTGTTATTAGTGGAATACTGTGTAGGAGGGATACTGACTGGAGGGTGATAGGGGATTTAAATGAGACTATGGAGTGGGTATGTGGGAAACTGGGAGTGAAATTTCTAGATCCTAATGGGTGGGTAGGAGATAGGGATCTGCGCTCAGATGGCCTTCATTTAAACCGCAGTGGTACGTATAAGTTAGGAAATTTGTTTGGAAGGGTAATAGGGAGGTACATTCAGGGAAACGGGATGGCCTAGGGAGCGGTGATAAGGGAACAGGGAACTGGAAATCAAGTAGGGATGACATAAAATTGTTAGTGCTGAACTGTAGAAGTATTGTAAAGAAAGGAATAGAATTAAGTAATTTAATAGATATATATTTACCAGATATTGTAATAGGAGTTGAATCATGGCTGAGAAATGATATAATGGATGCAGAAATTTTCTCACGGCATTGGAGTGTGTATCGTAGAGATAGGATAGGAAAGGTGGGAGGGGGAGTTTTCATTCTGGTGAAAGAAGAATTTGTAAGCTACGAAAAAGTTAAAGATGAAACACATGAAATTCTAGGTATAAGGCTCATTTCTAAAGATAATAGGCAACTTGATATATTTGGAGTGTACAGATCGGGAAAGGGTAGCACTGATGCGGATTCGGAATTATTTGATAGGATAGTCAGCTATGTGGGAAACGACACGGAAAGAAATGTGATTGTAGCGGGAGATCTGAATTTGCCAGATGTCAATCGGGAAGGAAATGCGAACGACAGGAAGCATGACCAACAAATGGCAAATAAGTTAATATGGGAAGGACAGCTGATTCAGAAAGTGATGGAACCAACCAGAGGGAAAAATATCCTGGTGTGGTGCTGATAAAACCAGATGAGCTCTATAGGGAAACTGAAGTAATAGATGGTATTAGTGATCATGAAGCTGTTTTTGTGGTAGTTAAAATTAAATGCGATAGAAAGGAAGGTCTTAAAAGTAGGACTGTTAGGCAGTACCATATGGCTGATAAAGCAGGTTTGAGGCAGTTTCTAAAAAGTAACTATGATCGGTGGAAAACGGTAAATAAAAATGTAAACAGACTCTGGGATGGGTTTAAAGAAATTGTTGAGGAATGCGAAAACAGGTTTGTACCTTTAAGGGTGGTAAGGAATGGTAAAGACCCACCTTATTATAACAGAGAAATAAAGAGACTAAGAAGGAGGTGCAGACTGGAAAGAAATAGAGTTAGAAATGGCTGTGGAAGTAAGGAGAAATTTAAGGAACTTACTAGAAAATTGAATCTAGCAAAGAAGACAGCTAAGGATAACATGATGGCAAGCATAATTGGCAGTCATACAAATTTTAGTGAAAAATGGAAGGGTATGTATAGGTATTTTAAGGCAGAAACAGGTTCCAAGAAGGACATTCCAGGAATAATTAATGAACAAGGGGAGTGTGTATGTGAGGATCTTCAAAAGGCAGAAGTATTCAGTCAGCAGTATGTAAAGATTGTTGGTTACAAGGATAACGTCGAGATAGACGAAGAGACTAAGGCCAAAGAAGTAATAAAATTTACATATCATAACAATGACATTTACAATAAGATACAAAAGTTGAAAACTAGAAAAGCGGCTGGAATTGATCAGATTTCTGGGGATATACTAAAGACAAAGGGTTGGAATGTAGTACCATATCTGAAGTACTTATTTGATTATTGTTTGGTCGAAGGAGCTATACCAGATGAATGGAGAGTTGCTATAGTAGCCCCTGTGTATAAAGGAAAGGGTGATAGACATAAAGCTGAAAATTACAGGCCAGTAAGTTTGACATGCATTGTATGTAAGCTTTGGGAAGGCATTCTTTCTAATTATATTAGACATGTTTGTGAAATTAATAACTGGTTCGATAGAAGGCAATTCGGTTTTAGGAAAGGTTATTCCACTGAAGCTCAACTTGTAGGATTCCAGCAAGATATAGCAGATATCTTGGATTCTGGAGGTCAAATGGACTGTATCGCGATTAACATGTCTAAAGCATTTGATAGGGTGGATCATGGGAGACTACTGGCAAAAATGAGTGCAATTGGACTAGACAAAAGAGTGACTGAATGGGTTGCTATATTTCTAGAAAATAGATCTCAGAGAGTTAGAGTAGGTGAAGCTTTGTCTGACCCTGTAATAGTTGAGAGGGGAGTTCCTCAGGGCAGTGTTATCGGACCTTTTTTTCTTATATATATAAATGATATGAGTAAAGGAGTGGAATCGGAGGTAAGGCTCTTTGCGGATGATGTTATTCTCTATAGAGTGATAAATTAGTTACAAGATTGTGAGCAACTGCAACGTGACCTCGAAAATGTTGTGAGATGGACAGCAGGCAATGGTATGTTGATAAACGGGGCTAAAAGTCAGGTTGTGAGTTTCACAAATAGGAAAAGTCCTCTCAGTTTTAATTACTGCATTGATGGGGTGAAAGTTCCTTTTAGGGATCATTGTAAGTATCTAGGTGTTAATATAAGGAAAGATCTTCACTGGGGTAATCACATAAATGGGATTATAAATAAAGGGTACCGATCTCTACACTTGGTTATGAGGGTGTTTAGGGGTTGTAGTAAGGATGTAAAGGAGAGTGCATGTAAGTCTCTGGTAAGACCCCAACTAGAGTATGGTTCCAGTGTATGGGACCCTCACCAGGATTACCAGATTCAAGAACTGGAAAAAATCCAAAGAAAAGCAGCTCGATTTGTTCTGGGTGATTTCCGACAAAAGAGTAGCGTTACAAAAATGTTGCAATGTTTGGGTTGGGAAGAATTGAGAGAAAGAAGAAGAGCTGCTCGACTAAGTGGTATGTTCCGAGCTGTCAGCGGAGAGATGGCGTGGAATGACATTAGTAGACGAATAGGTTTGAATGGCGTTTATAAAAGTAGGAAAGATCACGATATGAAGATAAAGTTTGAATTCAAGAGGACAAACTGGGGCAAATATTCATTTATAGGAAGGGGAGTTAGGTATTGGAATAACTTACCAAGGGAGATGTTCAATAAATTTCCAATTTCTTTGAAATCATTTCGGAAAAGGCTAGGAAATCAACAGATAGGGAATCTGCCACCTGGGCGACTGCCCTAAATGCAGATCAGTATTGGCTGATATATTGATTGACCGTTTGCTCAAGCTAGACTGAAGAAGATGTAATGTGAAATAATAATAATCTAAATTCTGCACGTTCACTTGTTTATAAAACCAGCCCGCCCGGTGGCCATGGTCGTTGAAGGCATCAAGTCTATATGGCCTAACACCGTGGTTAGCGTTTTGAGTTCCGTTGGTAGAAAATTTTGCACCGTCGGGATGTTGGGTGGTAGGCTAGGAAACGTGGTGGTATACAATATCTAATCACTGGATTGCATGTCAAAAGCCTGGATTCAATTCTAAACCTTTCCGCGGTGTTCATATTGTAATAGGTTGATGACTACTGATAAATAAAATGAATAAAATATATAAATAAAATTACTCAAAAACTTAATAAAATTAATAAGCATAATTAACCGAAATGTCCGTAGTATGGGCGCCAGAGTTCACCAGAATGGATCCCTCGAATTTAGATAAGAGCATGATAAACTTTATATCCTAGGGCGTGTACATAATGCTGCGTACTGGTACATCTGCTGCAGGCCTTACCTAACCTCCTGAAAACGACTAATTAGGTAGGAACTGCACCTAGGTTCATCAATAACACTGATTCTAAAATAGCTAACTATATTCTTAACAAATTCCGTGCATGAGCACCTCATCAACATACAACATTATACATATAATACACATAAAATATTGCTGGAAGACTCCATATTTACAACAACAACAATAATGAAAACCGTGGGAAAACGAAAGCGAGAACTAAGCTACCATTTGTAGATGGTCCGATGAACAATGTACATGTATGAAGATAAATACCCTTCACTGTCTCTATATCAATTCGACTTACCGATTCTCATAATCGGCAGTTATCACATCACACAGATACTGTACCTTGTACTACTGTGTTCACATATTTTAACACTTGTTGTAAAGATATATACACTCGTCTGTCGATCCTCAACATATAAATTTATGGAAAGTCTGAGATAGCTTTCACCAACATATAATGCTAGGCCGCCACAAGTGCTACAATACTTAATACGCAAGCACTCTCCACAATCAGCCACTTTCCACAAACATAACTAGACTACGCTCCACGAACGTTTGAAGTCCAGTTCATTGCAGCCGTGTCACTCCAGTACCGTGTATCAGCACCACTTCCTTCCCGTACAGTGCCTCAGTTGTAGTTGTCTTCCTTCTCGTTCCTTTAAAATCACCTCTCCAATCACCCTTACAATGTCTCTTACAATGTTTCTCATAATGTCTTGGTTGCCGCCGTATCATCAACCTTTATAGACATCAACATCCCCCTCCTGTCAGATGAGACGTCTGGATTGGTGCTTGCCAGCCAATCATGGGTGGTCCTCTTCTCAAGACATGCCCTGAACTTCTCCTTTCTCCCAAGAGATAAACAAACACTCGGGAGTTTTACATGAATCACCAAATTTTCCCTGGTACAACAACAAGCTTATCTCATCAGGCTGGGATATATACATGAGTAATGGAATTTCCTGACAAAAGTACATCACAACAGACACTGGGGCAGCCATATGACTCATTCAAATTACCAGAGTTATTAAAGCAATGTTTTCCCACTCATGCAAAACATATTACTCATACCTACATATGTGGATATCTTCCAGCTTACCAATATAAATGGCAAAATGTATAAATGAAATACTAATAATAATAATAATAATAATAAATCGAATACTGACAATAATATCTCTAACTTCTACATATAATTCGGGGTGTGATATATGTACTATCACAATATGGAATGAAGGCATATCAAACTGTTGATGGTGGTTTTCCCTTCGTGCTATTCGACAGGAGTAGGTTATGCGCCGGAACCGAGTTTCATCCTCTCCCTTCCTACTATCATATATCACTTCATTCATATCTTCTCATTAACTCCTCCAATGAGGTTGATGTCAGGAAGGGCATCTGGTCGTTAAATCTCGCTACGAAGATTCGTCTCACTTCAAACCCGACCTCGTCGAGAAACTGGACAAGGGTTGGGACACACACACACACACACACACACACACACACACACACACACACTTGTTTTTAACATCCACCCAACGTCCACACGACATATTTATGCCCATGTTTTCTTGCTAGTTGCTGTGCGTCTCACCGACACAGATAGGTCTTATGGCGACGATGGGATAGGAAAGGCCTAGGAGTGGGAAGGAAGTGGCCGTGGCCTTAATTAAGGTACAGCCCCAGCATTTGCCTGGTGTGAAAATGGGAAACCACGGAAAACCATCTTCAGGGCTGCCGACAGTAGGGTTCGAACCCACTATCTCCCGGATGCAAGCTCACAGCTGCGCGACCCGAACCGCACGGTCAACCCGCCCGGTACCTGGTCACTTCAAACCCGACCTCACTGAGAAACGGGACAAGTGTTGGGACACACACACACACACACACACACACTTGTTTCTAACATCCACCCAACGTCCACACGACATGTTCTACGCCCATGTTTTAACAAGCGACCTAATTTCGGTTGGTGGAAACATGTAAGTTATTCCTGTTTCACAGGAGGAAGTAAGTACACAACCAGGGAAATTAGACCATGTGGAAAGTCCGTTCGATGTAATAATTGTGCAGTTATGATAATTATTTTGCATGTTAGCTTCCAACTCCGGCACTGAATGGTCGATGAGGAGCGAAACCATGCAAAGCCACTCCTAACATGACTGAGAGTGAGAGTGGAACACACTTCTCAAGGCTTAGATGATGATAGTAATTTTTCTCTTCTTCTTCCCCTGCTGCTTCCCCCACGCCCTAGTAGGGTTGCGGAAGCGCATGTGGACTTTGCCGTGTTTGACGGTCGAATACCCTTCCTGACTACAAACCTAGGTGGAGGAACGTACCTAAGCCTAGACAAATTTTAATTTACAAATAAAAGCTTCACCTCCAATCAATTCATGTTCTTCCATGATTACACAGAAGTCCACCTCCGTGCTGTAGTGGTTAGTGTGATTAGCTGCCATCCCCGGGGGCCCGGGTTCGATTCCCGGCTCTACCACGAAATTTGAAAAGTGGTACGAGGGCTGGAACGGGGTCCACTCAGCCTCGGGAGGTCAACTGAGTACAGGTGGGTTCGATTCCCACCTCAACCATCCTTGAAGTGGTTTTCCGTGGTTGCCCACTTCTCCTCCAGCCAAATGCCGGGATGGTACCTAACTTGAGGCCACGGCCGCTTCCTTCGCCCTTCCTTGTCTATCCCTTCCAAACTTCCCATCCCCCCAAGGCCTCTGTTCATCATAGCAGATGAGGCCACGTGGGCGAGGTACTGGCCATCCTCCCCAGTTGTAAGCCCCGACCCAGATTCTGAAGCTCCAGGACAATGACCTTTAGGCGGTAGAGATGGGATCCCTAGCTGAGTTCGAGAGAAAAACCGACCCTGGAGGGTAAACAGATAAAGAATAAGAAGAATAGTACACACAATTACTCTTATCGCAGAATAATAATAATAATAATAATAATAATAATAATAATAATAATAATAATAATAATAATAATAATGGTGTGATGACAGGCCTGGTGCAGGTCTTTCGATTTGACGGCGTATAGGCGGCTTACGCGTCTGTGAAGATGGAGCCTTACCTAGGATGAATTCTAATGCTGAAGACGGCACAGATAGCCAGCCCCCGAGCTAGCGGAATTAACTAATGGAAGTTAAAAGTCCTCGACCCGGCCGGAAATTGAACCCGCGACCTCTTGGACCAAAGGCCAGCATGCTAACAATATAGACATGGACCTGGACTCAACTACAATGTATTATAACTATCTTGCTATTAAAACATGTATACTTCATTACTTGTTAGAAGTAATTTTGAACAACTTTTCCAAATATCACAACATTCAGTTCTGTAACTTTTAATCCCAGGAAGTAAGTAAATGGTACAGTAGGGAATTATACCTTCAGTATAAGCTATATTTTATAGGTTAATCTCTTCTAAAAAAAAAATCTTACTTTACGGTCAGTTTGGAGAATGAAAATTGAATTTATTTTAGGAATTTTATGACCACATAAGTAGATCTGCGAGACATAAAGAATTTCACTTTATTTTCTTGACACGGCATAAGCCCAAAAACCTAAACATTTTCATGTCAATAATGTTATCGGCTGTACGTCCCACTAACTACTTTTTACTGTTTCCGGAGACTCAGAGTAGCCGGCAATTTTGACTCACAGGTGTTCTCTAAAGTGCTAGTAAATATATTGTGCCCTTTTCAAGGCATGGGTGCAATATTGACTTGAAGATCACGTATTTGAACATCTAGAAACACCGTCAAAATGAGACAGTATTGAACCCGGTAAGTTAGGATTAGCAAATCAGCATTTTACCGTTTGGCCCATTCAGTTTGGCTGTAATAAATTTGAAAGGTACGTTTGAAACTTATCGAGTTGCCTTGACCAGCTGTTAAAGAAGTAGTAGTAATTTGGGAACGTGAAGGCATGGCCACAATGAAACCCCAGTCAGGTGTGTCGTGCTTAATAGAAGACGAAGACCGTTAAGATAGTGATTCAAGAAAATCACCAGGTTACGTCCGGCTCCATGGCTAAATGATTAGCGTGCTGGCCTTTCGTCAGGGGTCCCGGGTTCGATTCCCGGCAGGGTCGGGAATTTTAACCATCATTGGTGAATTTCTCTGGCAAGGGGTCTGGGTGTATGTGTTGTTTTCATGATCATTTCATCCTCATCACGACGTGCAGGTCGCCTACGAGCGTCAAATCAAAAGCCCTACATCTGGCGAGCCGAACATGTCCTCTGACACTCCCGGCACTAAAAGCCATACGCCATTTCCATTTCATTTCACCAGGTACGAGTAAAATACACGTTCTTGAGTTGAGGGTCAAAAGGAATGAGATGTCGCGGTCGAGCAACTGCCCATAAACCATTCATTTCTCCTGTGCGTACTATGTGCCGCCTAAAATGGTATAGAAACTGACGCCACTCTACGCTGGGCAACAGAAAACTAGTAATTTGGAGGTATGGTTCACGATTATACCAAGCGATAGTCTGACAGGACGGTGTGAGAGCGGTCTAAAGGAACAAGAGCTATCAGCGGGCATAGTGATATTTCAGGTGATGGTGCTTGTTGTTTACAAAGGCCTAACATGTAGGTCATCGGCCCCTAATGGTAGGATATGAGACGAAATGTAATAATTTAAAAGTCCAAAATTATCCACTGAACAGAATTCAAAACGTGATGATAAAGAATGCATGGATGAATATAAATTTCAGACAATCAGTGGACCCGACCCGCAATGCCCCACCTTCCCAGAAACTATCTGAAAACAATAGTATTACTGACCAAGGGACTGCTTCTAAAGGACATTCTTGAAACGATGATGGTTGATGTCTAAAGGGGTCCAAAATTCAGGTCAATGTCCCCTCATAATGCTACGTATCGCTAGTAAAGTAGAACCCTGGTATTTGTCATGTTGCTTTACTAATCAAAATTGCGTAGACTCACGATGTCCCATACATTATGGTACCTCTCACAAGTATCGTACGTCCCAGACCTATGGAGTTTCTCACATACTGGTGCCCCTCATAGGCAACGCAAACCAATGGTGTTCCTCACATGGGTGTACTAATCACGGGCGCCGATATTCCCGTGGTGGTCCTCACATAGTGGGTAGTAATCACAGACAACACAGGCCCACGGTGTCGCTCGTATAGTGGTGCTAATCACAGGTACTGTAAACACACAGTGAAGCCACTCTCTGCTGTTACTATAATCACAAACCTGTTGTGTACCTAATATAGTGGCAAGGAGTTTCATGGTTCTAATACAATCGTCACTTGGTCGCCCCTTTTAGTCGCCTCTTATGACAGGCAGGGGATGCTGTGGGTGTTCTTCGTCTGCGTCCCTCACACACAGGGGGTAGAGAGAAAGAAAAAAAAAGAAGAGATCCGTCACTTCGAAAAATGAAGTAACGGACGAAGAAAGGCAAGGGCCCAAGGAGCATGAAAATGAAAGACTCCCTAGGCCTTGAATGCTATAATACCACCGGGGTCGAAAAAGAACAAGAGTTGACCAAGGAAGGTCGGATAGGATAGATGAAAGTGAGGAGTCTGGCACAAGTAAGTGGAAGTAATGCCAGGACTCAGCTAAGGGTCCCGTGGTCACCAACCGACTTTCCCAAGCTGGTAGCCCCTGGGGCCCCTTATAGTCGCCTCTTACGACAGGCAGGAGATATTGTGGGTGTATTCTTCACCTGCGTCCCCTACCCACAGGGGGTGATATTTCAGGGAGATGACATTACAATACAAGGACGAGTTTAACGAATAGATTTGGTCCTCTTGTAATAATTTCCACACGGAAAGAATACAAGGATATTCTAAACAGATGGTTAGAGTTCACTGTTAAGGACTACTTTTGGTGATCAATATTATCTATATCTAGCATGATAATGTCATATGCCTTAAATTAAGGTGACTGCAGGAATAATGTAGGGAAAGTCAGATTCTGACCATGGAGTTTTAGGATGTATTAGAATGCCGACTCCGATTCAGATTCCAACGACCTATATCACGAACTTCTTCCACCAGAATAGGCAGTTATTGCTCCAGATACGTTTGAAAACCATGTACAATATCTCGCCAACAAAGTTAGAGATCAGCTCTTTCCTATCCCAACGTCGCCAAAAGACCTATCAGTGTCGGTGCGACGTAAAGCATTTTTTTTTTTTTTTAAGTTAGAGATCTCATAAAGGCAAATGATAGGCTACCTTTTGTTTAAGTTCACGACTGGGAACTATGTAAGAGAGACATACTCCTTACAATTTAGAGTAGATTTCCGATTACATTTGATCAGATAGTGAATTTCAAGGGTGACCTGATGGTGAGATTCAAACCCATACACCGCTCGAGTCTATAGTAAGTGCTAGAAGCCCTACTGCTTCAATATAACTTATGTGAGACTAGTTTCTAAAATCCTGTGATAATCCTTCTCTCCATTTTTCTGCCCACTATTATGATCATGCTGGATTCAGTTCTGTAATTATGAAGAAAATCTGAGCCAATTATGTTACTGCGAGCATTATGAGCTCCACGTGACGTCACTCATGACAGCGTCCATGTTCAAACTTTAGTGAATCACATTGTGATATCTGTGTTTATCAGTGGCCTGTTGGAAGAGTGAGCATCAGTTCAAGACTACAGCCCGAGTGCACCACGCTATGTCACCGTTACTACTGTTGGCCGTTATAGTCCTGTTTGGAGTACTCCTCTACCGTAATGCAGTGTCCAGGCCACCAAACTTCCCCCCAGGTAAGTCCGTTCTTCAGTGAATTAACTCTTTAGGTTCTTACGATTAGGACCCAAAACGCTGGTTTCCTCCTCGTAATTGTTACGTGAAGAACTAAACTACACTGGACAGCATAAACTTTCTCTTTCGTCAGTAACTGTCGAGAATATGATCTGTTGAAGTAAAAGGTTCGAATCTGGGTTCTTGCTAGCTGCTTTACGTCGCGCCGACACAGATAGGTTTTATGGCGACGAATGGACAGGGAAGGGCTAGGAGTGGGAAGGAAGGTCCCGTGGCCTTAATTAAGGTACAGCCGCAGCATTTGCCTGGTGTGAAAATGGGAAACCATGGAAATCCATCTTCAGGGCTGCCGACAAATCTGGGTTCTGGGAACAACTGAAAGCGTATTAAATGTTGCAGTTAAATACTTTCTTAAACGTTCCTGTTATTGAATACATGTTTACTTTCTAATCGGTACAAACAAGGATTTCAACTTTGACAACTGTTAGGCAGGGGACTCTAGATAGCACTCAAGAAAGCTGCCCAGTGCCCATTTCTAAACCAGGATTCGGTAAATAAATGCCCTCACCTATGAGACTTTTATAGGCATTAAGAAAGAGAAATGTTTTCTCCTTAGTATAGATGGCATTAGTAAATGCTAGATTGATTCTGGGAATAAACCATGGGTTCGTTTGTAATAATCCGGTGAGATCTGTGGTATGTTTTGATTAAGCTTTTAAATCTGGTAACTGCTAACCAGGTACCATTTTTCAGACTTTCTTTGTCTGTCTGTCTGTCTGTCTGTCTGTCTGTCTGTCTGTCTGTCTGTCTGTCTGTCTGTCTGTCTGTCTGTCTGTCTGTCTGTCTGTCTGTCTGTCTGTCTGTCTGTCTGTCTGTCTGTCTGTCTGTTAGGTCATCAACCCAGAGGCTGGTTGGATCCTCAAATAACACCACAAAAGGCTATGTAGTTATAGGAAAACCACAAAAACCAATGGTAGAGCCCAAATGAGGCATACTAGGCAAGATGAGGAGTGAGGTAGTTTGCCATTGCTTTCTTTACTGGACCACAAGGTGCTGCTGCAGCACGACTGATCCTATGAGCAACACCATTCATAACACTCAGACACTAGCCGTGCTCCAAATGTCATTACTCAGCACCACCCACACCCCAGCAGGTTTCATATTGTCACAGTCATGGATGAGACTGGGACTTCGGTGGAAGCTACACTTTGCTCTGGCCTGTGCCAAGAGACGGATACACAAATACTGCATCCATCAAGAAATATAACTTACACATTACTTGAGAGCCTCATTGTGCAGCCAATGTTCATATTTAGTTCATAGAGTAGCCCTCTTGATGGCGTGAGGCTATTTAACAAACTTAATGGAATAGTTTCGTCTTTCTCTTTGGTCATCACAATCCAGGAAATCATCACTTAAGTACTCATTTACCTCATCCTTAGCTCCCCCTTTGGATCAGTAGCGGATCCCAAGACTGCGGGTTCAAACACAGCAGAGGGAGTCGATTTTTTGAATGGTACAAGAAAGTCCATTTGATACTCCATATCGTAAGATATCGGCTTATAAAAGACCTCTCGTGACAAGTTTGATACTTACCAGATAAAATTAATTAAAACTCAGCCATAGGTTGCCCAGTAAAGATGTAGTTTATTCTGATACAGTATCTGGTACACTAAAACGGAACGTCGAAATTGATGTGCAGGCAACTAAACGGCGTCAAATAAAAATGCCTGCACACGATAACTGAGACCATATTATTATTATTATTACCTCATCCTTTACACGGTAATACAAAATACTTTTCCTCCTGAAACATCTTCATTCCGTGGGTAAAATTAGCGAGTCTTTGTAGGCTATATCAACTGGTTTGAAGTACCGGCAGAACGTCTTCGCAATAATCAAGTCGACGACAAAAGAACTTTGACCGAGCTCGATAGCTGCAATCGCTTAAGTGCGGCCAGTATCCAGTATTCGGGAGACAGGTTCAAACCCCACTGTCGGCAGCCCTGAAAATGGTTTTCCGTGGTTTCCCATTTTCACACCAGGCAAATGCAGGGGCTGTACCTTAATTAAGGCCACGGCTGCTTCCTTTCCTCTCCTAGCCCTTTGCTGTCCCATCGTCGCCATAAGACCTATCTGTGTCGGTGCGAGGTAAAGCAAGTAGCCAAAGAACTTTGAGATATTTCGAGAAGTCCATCATAAATAGAGATGAGAACTATAGGCAGGCATATAGGCTCTTAAATAAGCCAAAATAGGCATGTAAGTAGGCACTAACGTGTAAAATAGGCATAAAATATTACTTATAATGTAACAACACACTCAATGAAAGGAATTTACAGCAAGCAACTTTTCAATGTCTTCCAGTAACAATCTTTCTTTTTTCTGCCATGCAGAATGTTTTTGTACTGAGAGAAAAATTTCTCAACATCACATGAAGTGATTGGACAAAACTTCATTGAAGACACTTCACTTTAGTTCAGTCGTTGTATCTACCTCACCTCGTAGTAATCTGGCTACTTTTACCATCGCTTTCCATCCTGGATTCCGCTGCAGGACCCTATCGAACTTTTCTTTGCTGACAGCGGCTACCTTGCCAGAGGTTCGGTCAAAACTTTCCCTGACTTATTCGACAATCTTAAATGACTCCACCAGGGCCATGCCACAATTTTCCAACTCGGTGATTGCTCCCGGCAGCCTGTTGAAGTTTGAAGATGCTCCACTTTATGCAGAGGGATAGTAGCTCCCACCATTGCAATGTATAGGACTGAAGAAACTTGTTGTTGGTCGCTGTTTATAGTGGACTGGTAGAAAGGCTGCGCTGGCACAGCTTTCTGTACTCGTGTCAGATGCATCGCAGTATTTCTACGTTGATCTACAGTATATGGGTTTTTCCCACATTTGATCTGAAAAATAATAAAATTTACTTAATTACAATATCCTATAACTTAAATTTCTACAATCTGGTTAATTGGCAATGGTGCTTGGTAAATAACATGCATTTGTCGCATAAAAAATTAAAAAATGACTATTACAAGTGATGTTTCCAGAAGTAAAATACTTTAAAGTAGGAACAAGGGAATTCGTAGTTTACATGGAAATATGTCCTCAAAGGTTTTTCAGTTATAATTCTGTAGTATCGTGTCGAGTTCACCGGGTGAAAGAATAATAAAAATGACGTGGAACGATTTCTAAGTAGCGTACAGGAGAAATCCTTCCTTTATGCTTGTCAAGGACCCACCAAGCTGCCCCTAGCAATGTTCTTACGTACATAAAAGAATTAAAACGGAGGCACTATAAAACTCAGATTTGTGATCATTTTATTTGTTCATGTTTGTGGGTTACTGTAGTCACGTCCTAGTTCGTGAAACATGGGCAACGGCTGAGTGGCCTAGTAAGTGGTCCTGAGAGTCGGGATACCAGTTGCTATGGAATGGGAGTGGGCATCTCGGACATATTCTGAGTCGTGGCCCTCCTTGTGCTCAGGCGGCTAGGACTATACAATTCATCGGTGGTCCTTAACCCGTTAGAGGAGAAATCCTCACTTCGACTATGTGCAAGTAGGGCAGCATCCTGCTTCATGAACTTACCGAGCTCATAACACTTTAAGCAAGCCTCGGACTTATGCGAGTAATGGAGTCCCACTCCCATTTGACAGGCGAGGGACTCCTTGGAAACAACTTGGCGAACGAAATGGAATTCGATGGGGAGCTCTCAATATTAATGGGGCTTATGGAAGAAATTAGGTAGAACTGGCTGAGTCAGCAAAGAGAATCCATCTGGATGTGCTAGGAGTAAGTGATATTCGGGTAAGGGGAGATAATGAGGAAGAGATAGGAGATTATAAAGTGTACTTGACGGGTGTTAGAAAGGGAAGGGCAGAGTCTGGGGTAGGGCTCTTTATCAGGAATACAATTGCACGCAACATAGTTTCTGTTAGGCACGTAAATGAGCGAACGATGTGGGTAGATTTGTCAGTGGGAGGAATTAGGACAAGAACTGTGTCCGTGTATTCACCATGTGAGGATGCAGATGAGGATGAAGTTGACAAGTTTTATGAAGCATTGAGTGACATCGTGGTCAGGATCAACAGCAAGGATAGAATAGTGCTAATGGGCGATTTCAATGCGAGAGTTGGGAATAGAACTGAAGGATGCCAAAGGGTGATTGGTAAATGTGGGGAAGATATGGAAGCTAATAGGAATGGGAAGCGTTTGCTGGACTTCTGTGCTAGTATGGGTTTAGCTGTTACGAATACATTCTTCAAGCATAAGGCTATTCACCGCTACATATGGGAGGCTAGGGGTACCAGATCCATAATAGACTATATCCTAACAGACTTTGAATTCAGGAAATCTGTTAGGAATGTACGAGTTTTTCGCGGATTTTTCGATGATACAGACCACTATCTGATCTGTAGTGAACTAAGTATCTCTAGTCCTAGGGTAGGGAAAGTGAAATCTGTCTGCAAACGAATAAGGGTAGAAAATCTCCAGGACGAGGAAATTAGACAGAAGTACATGGATATGATTAGTGAGAAGATTCGAACAGTAGACAGTAAGCAGGTTCAGGATATAGAAAGTGAATGGGTGGCATACAGGAATGCTGTAGTAGAAACAGCAAGGGAATGCCTAGGCACAACTGCGTGTAAAGATGGGAAAAGGCGAACATCTTGGTGGAATGATGAAGTGAGAGCAGCCTGTAAACGTAAAAAGAAGGCTTATCAGAAATGGCTACAAACAAGGGCCGAGGCAGACAGGGATTGGTACGTAGATGAAAGAAACAGAGCAAAACAAATAGTTGTTGAATCCAAAAAGAAGTCATGAGAAGATTTTGGTAATAACCTGGAAAGGCTAGGTCAAGCAGCAGGGTAACCTTTCTGGACAGTAATAAAGAATCTTAGGAAGGGAGAGAAAAAGGAAATGAACAGTGATTTGAGTAATTCAGGTGAACTCATAATAGATCCCAGGGAATCACTGGAGAGGTGGAGGGAATATTTTGAACATCGTCTCAATGTAAAAGGAAATCATCATGGTGGTGTTGCAAACAGCCAAGCTCATGGGAAGGAGGAAAATGATGTTGGTGAAATAATGCTTGAGGAAGTGGAAAGGATAGTAAATAAACTCCATTGTCATAAGGCAGCAGGAATAGATTAAATTAGACCTGAAATGGTGAAGTATAGTGGGAAGGCAGGGATGAAATGGCTTCATAGAGTAGTAAAATTAGCGTGGAGTGTTGGTAAGGTACCTTCAGATTGGACAAAAGCAGTAATTGCACCTATCTATAAGCAAGGGAACAGGACGGATTGCAACAACTATCGAGGTATCTCATTGATTAGTATACCGGGCAAGGTATTCACTGGCATCTCGGAAGGGAGGGTGCGATCAGTCGTTGAGAGGAAGTTGGACGAAAGCCAGTGCGGTTTCAGACCACAGACAGGCTGTCAGGGTCAGATTTTCAGTATGCGCCAGGTAATTGAAAAATGCTACGAGAGGAATAGGCAGTTGTGTTTATGTTTCGTAGATCTAGAGAAAGCATATGACAGGGTACCGAGGGAAAAGATGTTTGCCATACTGGGGGACTATGGAATTAAAGGTAGATTATTAAAATCAATCAAAGGCATTTATGTTGACAATTGTTCTTCAGTGAGAATTGATGGTAGAATGAGTTCTTGGTTCAGGGTACTTACAGGAGTTAGACAAGGCTGTAATCTTTCACCATTGCTGTTCGTAGTTTACATAAATCATCTGCTGAAATGTATAAAATGGCAGGGAGGGATTCAGTTAGGTGGAAATGTAGTAAGCAGTTTGGCCTATGCTGACGACTTGGTCTTAATGGCAGACTGTGCCGAAAGCCTGCAGTCTAATATCTTGGAACTTGAAAATAGGTATAATGAGTATGGTATGAAAATTAGCCTCTCGAAGACTAAATTGATGTCAGTAGGTAAGAAATTCAACAGAACTGAATGTCAGATTGGTGATACAAAGCTAGAACAGGTCGATAATTTCAAGTATTTAGGTTGTGTGTTCTCCCAGGATGGTAATATAGTAAGTGAGATTGAATCAAGGTGTAGTAAAGCTAATGCAGTGAGCTCGCAGTTGCGATCAGCAGTATTCTGTAAGAAGGAAGTCAACTCCCAGACGAAACTATCTTTACATCGGTCTGTTTTCAGACCAACTTTGCTTTACACGAGCGAAAGCTGGGTGGACTCAGGATATCTGATTCATAAGTTAGAAGTAACAGACATGAAAGTAGCAAGAATGATTGTTGGTACAAACAGGTGGGAACAATGGCAGGAGGGTGCTCGGAATGAGGAGATAAGGCTAATTTAGGAATGAACTCGATGGATGAAGTTGTACGCATAAACCGGCTTCGGTGGTGGGGTCATGTGAGGCGAATGGAGAAGGATAGGTACCTAGGAGAATAATGGACTCTGTTATGGAGGGTAAGAGAAGTAGAGGGAGACCAAGACGACGTTGTTTAGACTCTGTTTCTAACGATTTAAGGATAAGAGGTATAGAACTAAATGAGGCCACAACACTAGTTGCAAATCGAGGATTGTGGCGAAGTTTAGTAAATTCTCAGATTCTTGCAGACTGAACGCTGAAAGGCATAACAGTCTATAATGATAATGTATGTATCGTACCAGTAAAAGAGCCCGACTTTAAGATTTTAATTTTAACGTAAGCATGAAATAGTTCTCAGGGCGAAACTGGATAGACACCAGCTAGACTTGGTACAGGAGGCAGGGTCCTATCTACAAGAAAAATTTTAATCAGATTGAATAAGAGTTTATTCATGAAATGCATATCAAATTGCACATCACCTCATTGTAGATAGGGGTTCTCTTCAACATCGTCCTTTTAATGGTCCGGGTCTCCAGCTTACCGGGCCGAACAGGCTGGAACACGTTCCGGAAGATGCCAAATACTCTGTTAAGATGAGGCCGGAACACCGAGGTTGGTCGTGTATGAGTAAGTCTCGAACTTCCGATGTTCTGGATGATCTCCGATGGTCTCGGACGATGTTGCAGGTAATCACTCATCACCTAAGTCCAATGTGGGTGATGGATTCAATGTCCAGAAAGACTTCGAAAATGTGTTCTTCGTCACTAGCAGAATTTACAAGTCAAAGTTCATAAAGACCTTGAATAATTTTTTTCTCACCACTGGCGAAATTATAAGTCACTGTCCATAAAGACTTAAAAGAATTCGTTCCCTAATACTCGCGAAAATGAGAAGTCCATGTTCATAAAGACTTTAAATAATTTTGGAGTTCATCACTGGCAGAAATTGCAAGTGAATGTCCACAAAGACTTTGAATAATTTTAGAGTTTAACACTGGCGAAAATTACAAGTCACTATCTGTAAAGACTTTAAATAAATTGTTCCTTAACACTTGCAAAAATTACAAGTCAATGTTCATAAAGACTTTGAATCATTTTAGAGTTCATCACTAGCGAAAATTACAAGTCATTGTCAACAAAGACTTTGAATAATTTTAGAGTTCATCACTGGTGAAAATTACAAGTCACTGTCTGTAAAGACTTTAAATAAATTGTTCCTTAACACTCGCAAATATTACAAGGCCATGTTCATAGAGACTTAGAATAATTTTAGAGTTCACGCGCGCACAATTGATAAGTCCCATATGGCCGTGATGGTTTAAGTTCCGCATGAAGACTGTCACTACTCGAAGATAGCTTCTGACGACTACGGCAGCGTGTGGAGCCAGGCTGAATACTCAGCTGTAACTGAATGATCAGGCTAAAGTGAGCCCTCCTTATATTCGGTTTGGGGGCTTCTACGTCATCATATAGCGTGATCCCTTGAAGCTGGTTATCTCATGAATCCCTCGACGGATTTACTTGAGATTCACGCTTTGCGACGTTTATGTGATTCCCTTCAAAATGACATGTCGCTCAAGTCGCTACCATAATTATTAGAGGAGTTTTAAAATTTTCTTAATCGAATGTTCGTGAAGGTGTGACGCTTGAATCCAGAACATACCAGGTCAGGCCAGCTGCACTTGGCGTGTCAGGCGGGTGATCTATCTTGCCCCTGCGGCTACGTCACACACACAGCTGTCTTCGACTCGCTAGCTCGTTCCACCGAATGTAAACAAACCAGGCTTGCTCGGAATATTACGCGTGATGATTAAATGCAATTAACTATCAAAAATACGCATGTACAGGTCGTAACCGGTACAGTATGTATGCATGTATGTATGTTATTTGTTGCTATTCACCGGCTTTGGTCAACCGGCTCAGCTGTCACGAAAACTATTTTCTGTTGCCTGCCATAGATCCTGCATCTCATGTACCCACAAGGCTGCCACCCTCGTTGAAAATTAGAAAACCACGTAATTTGAAATTATCGTGGTATGCGCCCATAACATTACTTTTTTGTCACAGTTTAGCAAGACTTTAGAGGTGATGCTAAAGGCTTGTTGGCCGCTTCATGGCCCTAACTTGGGAGCTTACCCCCCGCTACCCTAGACTCCTCTTTGCTTGCCCCCGAGCACAACGGTGAATAACCGGACCTCACCAATCCAGACCAACGGTCTTTTCACTGGCCTAGTCTTGTAGCCTTGTAAAACACGCAGTGACATCGTCCGAGCCGTGCCATGTTGTGTGTCTGGTCTCTACGACATCGTACTAGCCACGCCACATCGGATCTCCTTACCTATGTTTCACGAAGGCTTAGTGGTAGCGTAATAGAGTTCACTAGATCCTACACATGGCTCCGGTGAAAGTTACTCACGATGTTTAAAAAAACTGCATTTCAGTTGTAAACCTCTATTTTCAAAGGAAATGAATCACAGTTCAAAATACCGATTTTCAAGTTTTATCCACTATGTAACATGACACCACCGGCGTTCTAACTCCTCGTTCAGTAATTAAATGATTGTTTACACTTTAGCAATATAAATTATTGAAAGTTCACGACACGACTAACACAGCATTGCAACAAAACAACTTGCCACAATAGGCCTACAAATGCTATCATGAAGTGCTATCGTAGTTCTCAATCACAAAAAAGGGAAAAACGAACTTACCTCCTTACAGCAAGCTTGACAGAAGACTACCCTTCCATCTGTAGTGAAATTGGGATCCCCTGTGATCCACTGCTTCAGCCAGTAGGACTTCGACGATTTTTCTTTCGGCATTGCCGTGGACACACTTCTTCTTCTTCTTCTTCTTCTTCTTCTTCTTCTTCTTCTTCTTCTTCTTCTTCACAATAAAACATAACACGTTCTGAAGAAAGCGTACGCGTACAGCAGTTCGATCGAGAGGGAGGTATAAGGGATTATGAGCAACTGCAAAATGCCATCATAATGTTGTGAAATGGACAACAGGCAATGGTATGGTGATAAACGTGGTTTGTTAGTTTCACAAACAGGAAAAGACCTCTCTAGTACCTAGGTGTTAATATAAGGAAAGCTCTTCACTAGGGTAATCACATAAATGGGATTGTAAATAAAGGGTACAGATCTCTGCACATGGTTAAGAAGGTGTTTAGGGGTTGTAGTAAGGATATAGGCTAAAGGAGAGGGCATACAAGTCTCTAGTAAAACCCCAATTATAGTATGGTTCCAGTCTATGGAATTACTTGATTAAAGAACAGGAAAAAATCCAAAGAAAAGCAGCTCGATTTGTTTTGGGTGATTTCTGACAAAAATGTTGCCATGTTTGGGCTGGGAAGACTTGGGAAAAGCTGCTCGACTAAGTGGTATGTTTCGAGCTGTCAGTGGAGAGATGGCGTGGAATGACATTAGTAGACGAATAAGTCTGAGTGGTGTCTTTAAAAGTAGGAAAGATCACAATATAAAGATAAAGTTGGAATTCAAGAGTACAAATTGGGGCAAATATTCGTTTATAGGACGGGGAGTTAGGGATTGGAATAACTTACCAAGGAAGATGTTCAATAAATTTCCAATTTCTTTGAAATCATTCAAGAAAAGGCTAGGAAAACAATAGATAGGGAATCTGTCACCTTGGCGACTACCCTAAATGCAGATCAGGATTGATTGATTGATTGATTGATTGATTGATTGATTGATTGATTGATTGATTGATTGATTGATTGATTGATTGATTGATTGATTGATTGATTGATTGATTGATTCTCGCATATGTCTTAGGAGGTTGGAAGGATTGAAGTCTTCGAGGTCTAATTGTTCCTTGTTTCTCCTGATGGAAATTTTCCAATCCCTATTTCTGCTGACTTGCGAGTGTTCCCATTTTTGTCCGTTGAGTAAACAGATATTGAGAAATGAGAAGATAAATTCTGTCGAGCACAACAGCTACAATATAATGCACAGGAAGAAAATCGGCTTCTTTAAAATACAGTCAAAAGGGATCAAATAGGCAATTATACTCCAAATAAGCACAAACCCCTGAAATTTATATCTCAGAAGCCTACGTTCTAAACACAGGAATTAGGCAAATAGGCAAATTCCCATCTCTAATCATAAGATGCATGCTGCCCGTTACCGACTTCAAGTAGCCAATGGGTATAATCAGGGTGAACAGAGCGAACATTAGATTTCAATGACTGTTCTAAATTCAGACCATAAGGGGATATACTTACTGCTTGCTTCAATAATATCAATGTTGTAATCATGCGGCACAACAGCAAGACCTTGACGAGATTTATCCCCGCCTCCTAATAAAATAGCTTTACCACTAAAAAGAAGATTAATCAGCAGAGTGTGAGCCTCCTTGGCTCAGGCGGCAGCGCGCCGGCCTTTCACCGCTGTGTTCCGTGGTTCAAATCCCGGTAACTCCATGTGAGATTTGTGCTGGACCAAGCGGAGGCGGGATAGGTTTTTCTCCGGGTACTCCGGTTTTCCCTGTCATAATTCATTCCAGCAACACTCTCCAATATCATTTCATTTCATCTCTAATTCATTAAGCATTGCTCCAGAGGAGTGCGACAGGCTTCGGCAGCCGGCACAATTCCTATCCTCGCCGCTAGATGAGGGCTACATTTATCCCATTCCTGACCCGGTCGAATGACTGGAAACAGGCTGTGGATTTTCATTTTCAATCTGCAGAGTACGATACTCTTCAGCAACCTCTCGACAGTTTGGCGGCTTGAATAACAGATAACCATTGTAAACTCGTTCCATATTAAAAGATTAGCATCTCTTATGACTGCTGCGTTGGCAGATTTTTTATACTTATGTAAATATTTTCACAAACAAATAACAAGTTTAAATTTATTGTCTTAATAAAAATAATAATTCTGGGCCAGGAAAAACTAATGTGATAGTATAAATGCCCATTAGGTCTAGTTTTGGAGTTACCGGTACACGACTTCTTATTTTCCTAAAATATAATTAATGTGAAAAGAAACAACATACTGCTACAAGGTAAATCAATATATTATTGTTCTTCAATAAATCGCAAATAAAACGAACAAAATGCTAAAAAAAAAAGAGTACGGAAATGGAAGTTACCAATCTGAAATAGTGATATAGTGGTCTGTTCATGAGTCGCCTGCAATTCTGTTCTGGGGCAACTCTTGACAATGTCCAACGGTGATCTGCAAGTATAGTAAAGTTTCACCTACCCTGATATCTTTGTCTCATTGTTGCAATGTCTTGATGAACTTGCTCACCGGGATCATCACTCACTACATCGAAGTCTTCTTCGAAGAAATGTAGATGGTAATAGCAGATTAACTGAAACTGTAGAAATAAATTTTAAACTAGATTTATAAGTAAATATATTATTATTATTATTATTAGAATTATTAGTATTATTATATCCTACTACGCGCTAACAGAAATGGAAACTGTCGTTAAATGCTGTCGATGCGACGTAAAGCAACTAGCAAAAAAAAAGAAATAATAATAAAGAAACTACACTACAATACTAAAGTTAGGCCTACGCCTAAACCTTATCATAATTAGGAAGGAGAATTAAGGATTAGAAGAAGTTACGGTATAAATGAAGACATTCGATAAATTTCCAACTTCTCCGAAATCATTTAAGAAAAGACTAGGTAAACAACTAATATTAAAACAACTAATGCTACCTGGGCAACAGCCGGAAAAGTAAAAAAACTGAAGGCCAGAGCCGTAGACAGACCGGTTTTCTCTGGTCGTTTTTCCGGGGCACGGCCCTCCTTTTGGGGCCCAGGGATGGAGGCCCGCGCGTTAGTTTCAAAAAATATCTAAATGAATAAAGAAAGCAAAAAGTAAATGAAATAAGCCACCCAAATGCCTGCAATTTATTTATTTATTTATTTTGCTAGTTGGTTTACGTCGCACCGACACACATAGGTCTTATGGCGACGATGGGACAGGAAAGAGCTAGGAGTGGGAAGGAAGCGGCCGTGGCCTTAATTAAGGTACAGCTCCAGCATTTGCCTGGTGTGAAAATGGGAAACCACGGAAAACCATCTTCAGAGCTGCCGACAGTGGAGTTCGAACCCACTATCTCCCGGATGCAAGCTCACAGTTGCGCGCCCCTAACCGCACGGCCAACTCGCCCGGCCCTGTAATTTATTAGCAGGTACCTTTATATTCTCGTGTTTGTAAGTAATTTAATAGAAAAGGGTAGGTTTTACATTGCTTTGAAGAACCCGCACTATTGTTGTCTACAGGGGAAGAGCGTGCGGTTGTTGAGACTGCCTGTCTAACTCCCCTTCCTCCGTTTGTCTCGTCGCCCTTCCTTTATTGTTGTAATCATGTCAGTTGCTAATATTGTCATTTAGAGTGAAATTCGCTTATCTGTTTGGTTTTCGATCTTAAATTTCTAGTTGAGTGATCGCGATCGTGTAGCATTTACGCCGTAGTAAGTTTACTTGTTAAAGTTTTTTTTTTTTTTTTTTTTACGGTTTAGTTTTCGTTTTTGACTTGATTAGTGGTAGTCACCATGAGCAACTACTATAAGCCAAAGTTAAATCGTATTTTTCTTTATTTTTAAATATAGTACTAGGCCTACCAGTAAATCATTAATAATTACGTTTCTGAGATAGCCTTTATATTTAGCATTTAGGAACCAGAAAACATTAATAAGAGGCCACATGTATAAGTTTTATAAGCTAAAGATTAAGCCTATTCTAACTTTAAGGCAGTATAAGTATTGTACTACACTTAAGGATTGTATTGTACTGACTGCATTGTGTGCTACGACTAGGCCTACATCAGGATGCTAATATATTTTATCAATGCCTTCTGAATATTACTTTCATTTCATTTAGAAAAGAAGCTATCCCGCCCTTGCACGTAGGCCCCACATTAGAGGAGGCCTCACCTTACAAGGACTCGTGAAAAAATAAAGTACGTTAAGTTAAATTATACAAACAAACCTATTAGATAGAGCAGAGAAGAAGTTAGTCAAATTTCAATCAACCAACCAACCAATCAATCAATCAATCAATCAATACTGATCTGCATTTAGGGCAGTCGCCCAGGTGGCAGATTCCTTATCTGTTGTTTTCCTAGCCTTTTCTTAAATGATTTCAATGACATTGGAAATTTATCGAACATCTCCCTTGGTAAGTTATTCCAATCCCTAACTCCCCTTCTTAAATGAATATTTGCCCCAATTTGTCCTCTTAAATTCCAACTTTAACTTCATATTGTGATCTTTCCTACTTTTAAAGACGCCACTCAAACTTATTCGTCTACTAATGTCATTCCACGCCATTTCTCCGCTGACAGCTCGGAACATACCACTCAGTCGAACAGCTCGTCTCCTTTCTCTCAGTTCTTCCCAGCCCAAACTTTGCAACATTTTTGTAACGCTACTCTTTTGTCGGAAATCGCCCAGAACAAATCGAGCTGCTTTTCTTTGGATTTTTTCCAGTTCTTGAATCAAGTATCCTGGTGAGGGTCCATACACTGGAACCATACTCTAGTTGGGGGTCTTACCAGAGACTTATATGCCCTCTCCTTTACATCATTACTACAACTCCTAAACACCCTCATAACCATGTGCAGAGATCTGTACCCTTTATTAACAATCCCATTTATGTGATTACCTCAATGAAGATCTTTCCTTATATTAACACCTAGATACTTACAATGATCCCCAAAAGGAACTTTCACCCCATCAACATAGTAATTAAAACTGAGACGACTTTTCCTAATTGTGAAACTCACAACCTGACTTTTAACCCCGTTTATCAACATACCATTGCCTGCTGTCCATCTCACAACATTATCGAGGTCATGTTGCAGTTGCTCACAATCTTGTAACTTATTTTTTACTCTGTACAGAATAACATCATCTGCAAAAAGCCTTACCTCTGATTCCACTTCTTTACTCGTATCATATATACATATAAAAGAACATAAAGGTCCAATAACACTGCCCTGAGGAATTCCCCTCTTAATTATCACAGGATCAGATAAAGCTTCGCCTACTCTAATTCTCTGAGATCTATTTTCTAGAAATATTGCAACCTATTCAGTCACTCTTTTGTCTAGTCCAATTGCACTAATTTTTGCCAGTAGTCTCCCATGATCCATCCTATCAAATGCTTTAGACAGGTCAATCGTAATACAGTCCATTTAACCTCCTGAATCCAAGATATCTGCTATTTCTTGCTGGAATCCTACAAGTTGAGCTTCAGTGAAATAACCTTTCCTAAAACATGTATATGGTACACACAAAGAAACTAACTACCGAGCTCGATAGCTGCAGTCGCTTAAGTGCGGCCAGTATCCAGTATTCGGGAGATAGTAGGTTCGAACCCCACTGTCGGCAGCCCTGAAAATGGTTTTCCGTGGTTTCCCATTTTCACACCAGGCAAATTTAACCTCCTGTACCTTAATTAAGGCCACGGCCGCTTCCTTCCCACTCCTAGCCCTTCCCTGTCCCATCGTTGCCATAAGACCTATCTGTGTCGGTGCGACGTTAAGCCAATAGCAAAAAAGAAAGAAACTAACTTGATGTTTAGTTGAATCAAATGGCATAAATAATTTGCCATGTGAATGTAATTTTCAGGCTGGCTGTACCATATGATCTTCCCATGGTGCAAAGTAGAAATAAAACATAAAATCAAAATGCCTTCTCTGCCCCAGCACCAGTGAGTTGCTTACATGGCACACATGAGCAAAATGCATATAGAAACAAATTCAGAGGAAGAGATCTTCTGAATGATGAGTTTACAAAATCAGTTGCTTCTGATAAACTGCCCAGGGTTGAATTCTTCACACAATAATGGGTAAGAGAATTGTGAGCTCTTATGTTGGAACAGGGCTGTCTCAGCCTCTTCATCTTCTCACATTTTACACAATGAATGTTTTTGACTACCCATTCACAAATAAAATAAAATAAAATAGAATGAACATTATTTCAATCAACTCATAATAGGATTTTATTTTATAATCTTGCGGTAATTATCATTCTCTATAATCTAACATTGCGGTTATCCAGTTTGCGTTCCATTGGTGGTAAAAAACAAAATGCCATCTGAATGTAGGCCAGTAGGGTAGACTGTGTGCCAAAAGCCAGGGTTTAATTACAAACCTCTCCTTGGTGCTCATATGGAGTGAGGGCAGATGACACTTTTAATTGTGATTCATTAAGACATTAAGACCTGAGCAGACCCCTTGGTACTTTTAGATAGGAGTAGGCTATGCACTGATATGGGGTTTCACCATCTTCCTATGGAGGAAGCACAATAGATCTAATTGTTCGGAGTGCATGGTCATGCAGTGACCTCTGTGTTGTGAACAAACCAACCATGTATAGAGCTGAAATATTGTTGAAAGAGCTGTTAGTATATTCTTGCATACATTGATAATGGTACCAGTAATGGTTTTAAGGGCAAGTGTGATGAAGCAATATTAAACTACAATTGCAGGAGAAAGTTGCATAGTTTCAATCCCCATCAAATGAAAGAAAATGGTCATGAATGGTGTAAAAATTACAGACTCCCTTGGCCTTGGTAGGTGGGGGCAAGGGGAGGAAAGGTGAAATCACGAAACCTGGAATAAGTGTAAGAAATGCCAGACCAAGATAGGGGACCTGTAGTCATCATTTCATGCTCCCAAACTAACATGCCCAGCAATCTGAGGACAGAACAATCCTGCAAATATGAACATAGCACTTGTGTGTCACTAACTCACTACTATTACTACTACAATTAATTTAGTCAGCTCATTTGTTCTGCTGTTTATAAGAATAGTATTTTGTATATCTAATATTTTTTATATATCTTGAAAATCTGTTGTATAGTCAATCCTGATGATCTGTAGAATATGCACAATGCACATGAACGCATGGGTGAATGAATTAAACCTTAAGTACTCATGTGATGGAAAGTTATATAAACAATAGTGTCGGGTCTTTTAGACCCATATCTGTAAATGTATAGATATATGTGTATTAATAGTGTAACATGAAAGGAATGATGTGATAGTCTCATAAATGAAGTGAATAAAACAGTCTTTAACCCACTGTTAACTTAAGTTTAATTTTGATTTTTTTTTTTATTTTTTTTTTTTACCGAGCTCGATAGCTGCAGTCGCTTAATTGCGGCCAGTGTCCAGTATTCGGGAGATAGTGGGTTCGAATCCCACTGTCGGCAGCCCTGAAGATGGTTTTACGTGGTTTCCCATTTTCACACCAGGCAAATGCTGGGGCTGTACTTTAATTAAGGCCACGGCCGCTTCCTTCCCACTCCTAGCCCTTCCCTATCCCATCGTCGCCATAAGACCTATCTGTGTCGGTGCGACGTAAAACAACTAGCAAATTTTTTTTTTTTTTGCTAGTTGTTTTACGTCGCACCGACACAGATAGGTCTTACGGCGACGATGGGACAGGAAAGGGCTAGGAGTGGGAAGGAAGTGGCCGTGGCCTTAATTAAGGTACAGCCCCAGCATTTGCCTGGTGTGAAAATGGGAAACCACGGAAAACCATTTTCAGGGCTGCCGACAGTGGGGTTCGAACCTACTATCTCCCGAATACTGGATACTGGCCGCACTTAAGCGACTGCAGCTATCGAGCTCGGTAATTTTGATTTAAATATGTTATATAATATACAGAAAATAACACTAAGTTGTTATCAATTTATTCTGAAGGAAATGAAATATGACCTTTCAGTCTTAAAAACATGTTGTTTCTTTTCCTAGCTCATTCTCGATATTTTATGTGGACAACTTCTTTGAGCATTTTACTCATGTGATCCAAGTAAGTAGCATACTGTCTTGAGTGTTAGGTAATCGTCACTGGTGCTGTGGCAGAGGATGCATTTTTATTTTATGTTTTATTTTTACCTTATACCATGGGAGGATCATACAGCACAACCAGCCTGAAAATTACATCAATATGGTATTTATACCATTTGATTCATCGAAATGTCTAAGTAAATTAGTAATACTACATGGTAACTGTTGATGGGTAACCAGGAGAGAGTTTAAAGATTGGCCTGTTGTACTGTAATTGATACTATCAACACTGCAATAATATATGGTTGAGATCGTTTTATTGTCTGTCATATGTACAAAATGGTGTTTCAACAATGTTGATGTGGTAGAGATGACTTTTCAAAATTCCATGATTTAGGATCATTTTAATTATTAGAGGTTATGAAGTGCCTTTGGGATCATCGGTTGAAGGCTCGCTGAACTAGTGCTGCTTGATAGTCTGTGGTGGTTCTTGACATTTTCACTGGTTGGCCAGTCCTATATGCCTCCTTGGCTAGGGCATCAATATACTCGTTACGCCAAATTCCTGTGTAGGTATCCATACCAAGAACCCAGCAGTGGCGGTTGGTGCATGAAGGGCTTTTGAGTCCCGCCTTTTCAAAAACATGTAACATAATTTCACTCTGTAACTGATTCCACAAAGAGATGGACAAATGTAGTGAAGTAAAACTTATGGTTGTGTGCTATTCAGCTATACAGTATTATCTTTATTAATGTAAACATTTCGCTTTACTATCTTCAAAGATATAGCAAAGAGGTTTTCAGATAGTGGCTGCTGCAAGCACTATATTCTTATTCTTCTTATTCTTCTTATTGGTCTCAGCTGGAGCTCTCTGACTAGTCACCAAGCACAATGTTTTCTCTTTAGTCTTGATTCGCTCAGGTTGTGGCAGAAAAGCCATCAGAAGCTAGAGTGAGAGGTGTGGGAGGAAGTTGGAACTTGGGTGGACATTATGTGCTTGTCAGGGGAAGAAAGAGAGCAGATGTATGGTCTGCCCAGCAACATCGGCAACCACATTACAGTGTACGTAGACTTTTTTACCCCACATCTTACATTAACTGTTGTTAGAGATTAATTTTTTAAAAATTTACTAAGCAGCAAATTCCATTATGCTGACTATTGAAACAATTCAGTTCTACAAAGAAGCTAAAATAAAGATTTAAAATGTAACCATAAGGTGTCGGCACCATTTGTAAAATTGTTAAATATATCTTCATGCTTTGAGAAAGACTAGCGAAATTCAGGCATGCACTGTTTATTTGTTTTCATGAATATTTCAGTGCTATAGTAGTCGTGACTGCAGTAGCTGATAGCCTGTTAATGTGTATGTTTAAAACCATTAGAGTATAGTTAATTAATTACTATTGCAGTGCAAGTGTTCAGTGGATAAAACTACCATACTACAGTAGTTTAAATAACATGTCAATTATACCTTCCTTATTTAAGTCTCATGTTAATGTCTTCATTCATGTGTTTAGTATTTATTTGCCTACTTGAAAACTAAATGTTATGGTCTTAATTTAAGAAGACAAAATAGATGAATTCTGTAAGCATTTTAAGTAGCGGTGGGAATTTAACATAGGCTAGAATTAAAGAAGAGCCTCCTCAGATAAATTTAAATATTACACAAGAACAGAAGGGTTATAAGAACGAAAATGCATAAACAAGGAAATTCAGTCCATCAAGTTAAAAGCACACTGACTGGCTGTGTGGATGTGAAATAAGGAATGCGTTCTTTTGTTACTCTTGTTTGGCAATGAATTTCGTAGATCCTGCATGGACAACAGTTGGACTTTCAGGCATAAGCACCTTTGTGAAAAGGTAAAAAAAAAAAAAGTGGAAAAAGCATAAAATGAGTGAGAAACACACAAACACTGGTGTTGAATTTTCTGTGCTTGACAGAGTCGATACCTGATGCCAATTAGACAGTGCATACAGACTTCAAGTTAAACAACCATATGAATAGGTTTTGAAGAATTGATACATTCTTAGTAAGTTAATCTATGCTTTTAAGTACTGTGTACAGTTTGAACTAGCACTCGGGGGCCACGATGAGACAAATACACCTGACAACCCAGGTATTTTTTGAGGTTTATGCGATGTTATCTGACTTTTGCTATGTAATCGTTGTGTCTTGAAAACAGATTTCTATTCAGCCAGTGTCATCGGCTTACTGTATTATCATCATGATCATTTTTTCACATAATTATGCCCAACTGAGGAGCACTCTTGAACTTATTTAGCTGATGATTTTGCATTCTTCTCTTCCCAAAATCTCTTCATCCTCTCACTGAAATTCTTCTTACGTTCTTCTGTCCAGGTTTTATTAATTCTAGCTTTTGGCTCCGCAAAACAAAGATTATTAATCAGTGTTCTAAAAGCAGATTGGTTCTTCACAATTTCCTGGTTGATGATGATTTCCTGAAAATCTAATTCAGTTTCATTTAGCCAGTAGTTCTTGACTTTCAGTGCGAGGGCAAGATTTAGAATTCTTTTGGTTCAGTCTATCATTGTTCATTCAGATAATGTGACCATAGAATTTCAACCTCCTTTTCCTGATAGTGTCTGAGATTTTTTCAGTATGGCAATTAATTTCATGAGATTTCCTTTTCATCCATACTCCCTCTGTGCAGACAGGCCCAAAAATTTTCTGTAAAATTTTTTTCTTTCTTTTCTATATCTTTTATGAGTCATCTACCACTAATAATTAAGGTTTCCGATGCCTATAATGCTTCAGGTTTTATTATTGTATTATAATGTCTTAGTTTTGTTTTCTGAGATAATGATTTTTTGTTATATGTGTTCCAAGTTATTCAATATGCTTTCTGTAATTTAGTAATTCTCCCCTTATTTGCTTCACAATTTAATCCAGAAGGCTGAATGATTTCTCAAAGGTATTTGAATTTATTTACTTGGGAAATTTGTCCAAATTTAGTCATCATGGGTTGCCCATTGAGAAACCGAGAGGCTCCTTCCATATACTGGTTTTTTCATATGATATTTGAAGTCCTGTTTTGGCTGCAATTTGACGTAGATTTCTGAGGCAGTGGATTGCTTCTTGCCTATTATTAAAAAGAGTTGCCAGATCATCTGAAAAAGCTAGACACTGCACGTGAATTCTGTTTTTCAGTTGTCTACCAAGAGTTATTCCTTTAACTTCTTTTTCTCAGGTTCTGATTACCTTTTCTAGAACAAGATTGAACAAGAGAAGTGATAGTCCATCTCCTTGTCAAACCCCTGAGTTGGCATCAAAAGTCTCAGATATTTCTCCTAAGAATTAACTTTGGAAGTAGTGTCAGTTAATGTTTGTCTGATCAATTCTCTTGTTTTTCTGGCTACTTTAAATTCTTCGAGTACTTTGAAAAGTGTCTGTCAGTCTATAGAGTCATATGCTTTTCTAAAATCTACAAAGGTGATCACTGTTTGTCTAATTTTGTGCATTTGTAAGATAGTTTTGAGATTGAGTATTTGTTCTGTGCATGATCTGCCCTTTCTGAAACCTGCCTGATATTCTCCAATGAGGTAATCTGTTTGTCTTTCAAGTCTTCTCAGTAGAACTTTGTAGATTTTTTTTTAGGTATTTGATACCAAGGAGATACCTCTATAGTTGTCGATGTCAGTTTTATCACCTTTTTTGTGCAGTGGGTGAATTAGTGTACATGCCAGTCCTCAGAAATCCTTTCCATGATCCAGATATCAGTGAGAAAAGCATGAAGTTTCAAGGCAAGACTTTTGCCACCAATTTTTCACATTTTGGCAATTAAACTGTCCTCACCTGGAGCTTTGTTATTTTTCAGTTCACTGGTAATTTGTTTAATTTCTTCTAATGCAGGTGGTTCTCAATCTGGATTTGGTGTGGGTTTTTCAAAGGTGAGTTGTTCTCCAGGAGATTCATGGTTTCAAAGTTTCTGAAAATAGTTTGGTACAGTTTGCAATTTTCCTGGTTATATGTTTCTGGAGTTCTATCTGGACGTTTGAAACAAAGGCTAGGTGCCTGGTAATTTGATATTTCTTCTCTGAAAGTTCTGTGAAAGTTTTGTGTGTTACTTCTTTTGAATTTCAGTTCAATTTCAGCCATTCTTCTGTGATTATATGAATGGCATTCTTCAGGAGCGTAATGACCACAAAGGGAAATGGAAAAAGCTGTATTCATATATCAGGAATCAAAAAGGAAAAGGAATCCAAATTCCTACAATGGTGGGAGAAGGGGGTGAACACTATTTAACAGATACTGAGAAAGCAAACCTCTTTAGTAAGGAATTTAGAGATTCAGTAGATGATTGTCAGGAGTTGGAAACCGAAACAGAAGTTACAGAGAGACAGACACAGAGGGAAACAAGAAGCTTCTCGTTCACAAATGAAGATATTTTCAGAGAAATCCAACTGCTTCAGCAAGGAAAAGCAGCAGGAAGTGATCAAATTACTGGGGAGGTATTAAAGACAATGGGGTGGTATATAGTGCCTTATTTAAGATTTCTCTTTGACTATGTCATAAATAATAGTGTAATACCAAAGGAATGGAAGGAATCTATAATAATACCAATTTATAAAGGAAAGGGTGATAAAAGGAAACCAGAGAGCTACAGACCAATCAGCCTGACCAGTATAGTTTGCAAAATACTGGAGAGTTTAATATCAAAGTACATCAGAGGGGTATGTGATGATAAAAATTGGTTCATGAGGAGCCAGTATGGATTTAGAAAGAAATTTTCTTGTGAGGCACAACTGGTGGGATTTCAGCAGGACATATCAGATCAATTGGATTCAGGAGGCCAGTTAGATTGCATAGCCATAGATCTTTCCAAAGCCTTTGATAGAGTGGAACATGGAATATTATTAAAGAAATTGGAGGGAATAGGATTGGACATAAGGGTTACACGTTGGGTAAAAACATTTCTAAATTCAAGGGTTCAGAAAGTCAAAGTAGGAATTAACGTATCGCAGAAAGAGAAAGTTTGGAAGGGAATTGCACAGGGTAGTATAATCGGTCTGTTACTTTTCTTAATATACGTAAATGATTTAGGGAACAATATAACATCAAAAATAAGATTGTATGCAGATGACATAATTGTTTATAGGGAAATAAATAACATTGAGGATTGTTCAGAATTACAAAGGGACCTTGAGAGTATCCAACAATGGGTTGAAGAGAATAACATGAAGGTTAATGGAGGCAAATCAACTGTTACAACATTTACAAACAGGAGTTTTAAAACTGAATTTGAATATACTTTGGATGGGGTAGTTATCCCAAAAGATGGCAAGTGCAAATACTTAGGTGTAAGATTTGAAAGTAATTTGCACTGGAAGGGTCATGTGGATGACATTGTTGGGAAAGCATACAGATCGTTACATGTCATAATGAGGCTACTTAAAGGATGCAACAAAGAATTAAAAGAGAAAAGTTACTTAAGTATGGTTCGTCCATTATTGGAATATGCAAACAGTGTTTGGGATCCTCACCAAGAATACCTAATAAAATAAATAGATAGTGTGCAGAGGAAAGCAGCAAGATTTGTAACAGGGGATTTCAGGAGAAAGAGTAGTGTGTCAGAAATGTTAAAGAAACTAGGGTGGGAAACTTTAAGTAAGAGAAGGGAGAAAACTAGACTTATAGGTTTATATAGAGCCTATACAGGAGAAGCAGCATGGGGAGATATCCGTGAGAGGCTTCAGTTGGAAAATAATTATATCGGCAGGACTGACCACAAATATAAAATTAGAAGGAATTTTAGCAGAAGCGATTGGGGTAAATTTTCATTCATTGGGAAGGGTGTGAAGGAGTGGAACAGTTTACCAGGGGTAGTGTTTGATCCTTTTCCAAAATTTGTACAGATATTCAAGAAGAGAATAAACAGCAACAGAAAAAATAAATGAAATGTTAGAGGGCATTCGCCCAGTGCAGGTTAATGTAAATAAAGAATGTGTGTGAATAAATTAATTCCATCCCCTGGTCTAAGGAGTTTGGACAGCCAAAGTAGGGGACTGCCTGTAGGGGTGAAGTACAGTGGGGACTTTGAGGGCCCTGGGACCGCTACGGTAGCTGTGAAGGCCCTTCAGGAACTCTGAAAAGAGGTGGTAAAAGGGGCTCTGGTTAAGACGCAGCAGGTCGTTATGCTACTTAGGTTCCAGGAGGGGTAAAGAAAAGAAAAAGTAAATAAATGCAATGTAAATTTTAATCTTATACCAGTTGTACAGTATCATTTGAAGTAATTCCACATACTGTATATCAGATGACTATATTTGTAAGTAGTACAGGAGATATTATAAGTAGAATTTTGTAAACAATGTAAATTTATTAAGGATGAGCTGTGTGTTTAATAGAAAAAATTGTTAGCGTAAATTATACAATATTGTATTATAGGAAAATTTTCTTCTCTTGTTAATTTAATATTTTGTGCTTGACAATAATGTATTTTAGTGTACCATTTGCCACCGAGGTAAACACCTCATTTGCAAATAAAGAGATTTTGATTTGATTTTGATTATATTTGGATTTCTCACATCTGATAATTTTTTAGGTTTGGATCTTGATGAATTTCTGCCAAGTCTTTCCAGTTTTATGGGAATTTCAATCTCTTCACGCTCTTATTCTAAGTTCTGTGGCTTTGTCGCAGGTTTCATTCCACCATCTGTGTTTGCATTTTCTGGAAGGGATGCCTATACTTTTGAAAGCTTATAAAAATGCTTCTTTGAGTTCTAACCAGTTGGACGGCATCCAGTTGGAGGTATTTGCAATAAAGGAGCCCTAGTTTTATTTAAGATGTTCCAGGTCGATTTGCAGTTCCGTGTTTGCTTTGATTTTGGGTCTGTTAGGTTGAAATTTGACTTTAACTCGAGATAAGTGGTGATCAGAGTCAATAACTCCTTTCTTGACTTTAACGTTCATAATTTCCCTTTGATTTTTCTTAGAAATCACTACATGATCTAACTAGAATTACACTAAATGAAAGTTAGAGCATCTCCAAGTCGTTTTCTTTCATGGTAGTGCCAGGAAATGAGTTTACATTAATTTGAAATCAAAATTCTCGCAGAAGCCAATTAATCTTTCTCTGTTTCTATTGCTTCTCTGGTGAGCTGGATAGAGTTCCATGATGGTTCTGAACTTCTTTTCCTTGCCAATTTGGGCATTAAAATCTCCCAAAATGGTTTTGACATGATGCTTCGGAATTTTGGCTGTAGCTTCCTCTAGTTGTTTCCAGAAGTCGTCTACTTTCTGTGGATCTTTTTGACTGTAATTGATTGTAGGTGCATGTGCATTGATTAGTGTGTAGGCTTTGTTTCCTGACTTAATTCAGAGTAATGAAATTCTTTCAGAAGGAGACGTGAAGTACAGTATTGAGTTTGTAAGATTTCTCCTCACTGCAAACGCAGTACCAAACTGATCTGGCTTGTTAGGGAGGAAGATTACTAGTTTACCTTTGTAAATTTTGTAACTGTCTGATTCAAAATTTTCATCAGCATACCTGGTTTCTTGGAGTGCTAAAATTTGGACGTTGAATTTATCTAGTATGTGTGTTAGTTGTTTTAGCTTTCCAGTCTTAAGAAGAGTATTGATGTTTAGGGTGCCAATGAAATGTTTGCACTTTGAGCAAAGAGATTTGGGAAGCTCTGATCCATTACTGCATGATGTTCTCGGCCCTCCAGAATCTGATGACTGAGAAAGACTAGTACAAATACTAGGGCCTGGACTGGTAGTGACCTGAACTGACGTTTCCATCATGCTAATAAGTTGAAGACAACGGGGAGATTGACCTTCGTCAACCTCATTGGTACAACTATGGTGTTGAGCCTTAGAGGTTGTCTCATGATGTTTTCTGGCTGTACCTGTTTTTGGTCCGTGAGAGGTATTTTATTTCCCTCAGACCCCCCGGACAAGTCCAGCAAGCCCCCGCCCCCACCCCCTCCGTTCCACCACCTGGGATACGCCCGATAGATGAACAGGAAAACCCCCACAGGATTATTATTATTATTATTGTTGTTGTTGTTGTTGTTGTTGTTGTTGTTGTTGTTGTTGTTGTTGTTGTTGTTGTACTGGAAGGTACACCTTAACCCTGCTCATTCAAAATCTGCACCTTAATAAGCTCCCCTATCGATCAAAAAGTGAAACTAATAACACAACAAGTTGGAACTTTAATCAGAAGATGTCTCTACTAAAATACCAAGTAATTTTGTTATTGTGAAGGTTCCCATACTGAGTGAATTTCTCCTTGAATTGTTCTGCTACACATCAATAAGTTTGGACACCATTCCACAGATGACACCACTAAAAATTATGATTATGCACCCTGGTGCAAGGTGAAAGAACTTATAAATTAAGGAAGTCTCATATTCCTAGGTTTTCCATAACTGTTCTATGTTCATTTATTTTTGGGTTGGCAATACTTCCCTTTCTTTCCGCCAGTTTTGAATTTAGCCAATCATGAATTTTTGTAATTAATTTTTAACCAATCCTGCATTTCTTGTTCACTTTGAATCTGCCAATAAAATTTAAGAGGGTGTACTCTGATTAATCTTGAATGATCTCGAACCTTCCCTGAGGATATATAAACTGCGGCTTTTCATGTTTCCTGGCCAATTGATCACCGTCTGTATAAGTGTGTGCATCAAGACAGGAGGCGGGGCCGCCTCTTTCTTCTGTCAGCAGAACATCTATAAGGTAATGGCCACATAACTTCATTCTTTCTTCCTACCTCCACAGTTCAATTTGAGGGGAAGGTCTGACTCTTTAAGTATGTAACCATACTTTTCTAAAATGTAACTTTTCTTTCGGCTAATGTAAAAATTTCATAAAATCTTGAATTGTGAATCGGGGATAGAGAGTGAGTTACCCTCTCGAGCTCCCCTTCATCTTGATTTGAGGTGTCTGCGATTTAGCAACCTTTCTTTCTGTATTACAGTAATTTCCATGCGCGCCACCTCAAATAGCTTGGGATTAGCCACTGTTGAATTGTGAATCGGGGATAGAGAGTGAGTTACCCTCTCGAGCTCCCCTTCATCTTGATTTGAGGTGTCTGCGATTTAGCACCCTTTCTTTCTGTATTACAGTAATTTCCATGCGCGCCACCTCAAATAGCTTGGGATTAGCCACTGTTTCATGGGCCGAGAGCCCTGTAGGTTTTAAATTTTCATTATCTGGGAGTGCAGTGTACTCCTCCATGCAGTTTGTGTTCGGGCCGTTCATTTAACCTGGTTTTTTTTTGCAAAGGCCCTGTAAGTTGGGTACTAGATACCTCTGTATAAAATTATTTTCAATTTGTAACTGGGCCTTGAGAGGCCAGATGTTGTAAGTTGATGTTGCCTTGAGTAGGCTTGGAAAACTGAGAGCCTGTTAGCTCTTTTTCAAAGTTTTGTAAGAGTAAAGTGTGCCTCTGGAAGGCTAGAAATTGTATTTTGGGAGCAAGTGCTCTTTGAACTAGGGGATTTTTTCCCTTGACTACATTAGTGCTCATTTTTGAAAATTTGAGCTGGGAGCTCAGGAATTGTAAAACAAGGGGCTTGAGCCCAGAATCTGTAAAATGCTCTAATCTTGGATTTTCTCAGTCTTGTTTCAAGATGGCTATTTTGTTGTTATGTTCACTCAGTGAAAAATATTGTTAAGTTTGTTTTTGGAAAAGAAATATAACCTTTTAAAGTTTTAAAGTAATTTCGATATCGTAGATAAACCCATTCACCACAGCACCTTCTTTAACCTCTTTCTGCTCCACGGGTATCTCCGGAACAATTATTATTATTATTATTATTATTATTATTATTATTATTATTATTATTATTATTATTATTATTATTATTATTATTATTATTATTATTATTATTATTATTATTCAGTTAAATTATCATGGTGCTGGTCAGTGAAAACTGGACCAATTGGAAAGGGTGAAGAGGTGGCGGCACAGCCCTGCCAGAGTAAAAGGGCATGAACCACCAATGGAAACCAGATATTGTAGTTCTGTCATCTGCAGTACGGTACCATATGATACTGATATGGAATACAGTAGGTTGGCATAGCATGAAAGGTGTGGTCAGTGACAAAAGCACACCAAGTGAGTCAGTAAGGATGAGTATGTTTGTGCTAGGGAATATCCTGGCATAGCTGGGGGCTTCCTGGATTGCAATTGCTTCTGCAGAAAAAATAAATCAGTAAATGGACTGGAAGACTGAACCCATGGCTGTCATCAGTTTCAGGGCTGTAGAATGTCTACTCCACATCATTCAATAAGTTTCTGGACTCATCAGTGTACATTTGAAAATAAGATTGACACTGTACAGATAAATATTCCAGATCTGCTGATCTATTTTGTATTGAGTCTGGTATCCTAGTGACTTAACACTGTATGCTGGAGCTTCCTGCAGCTTTATCTACCTCATTATTACTGACATCTTGTTAATGATAGAGGAAGTTTTATACTGTATAAGTAACATGTTCTAAAGACTAACGCCTTTCAATTTTTTTATCATTTTTACAGGTCCTCCACGGCTGCCAATCTGGGGGAGCTATTGGTTGCTTCTTTTGGTCAACTACAAATACTTTCATTTGTCACTTTTAGAAATGGCAAAGAGATATAAAACAAAAATACTGGGCTTTTACTTAGGTCCTTATCCATGTGTTGTTGCATGTGACCACGATTCTGTCAATGAACTGCAGCGTCGGCCAGAATTTCAAGCACGTCCAGATATTCATCTTGCAAGAGTGCGTTCACTTGGAGGAAGATATGGTGAGTAAATTATTAAATAAAATACTGTAGTTGAGTACAGTGTATGTGGACATCAGTATAGTTGAGTAAAGAGCATGAGAACATCAATATACAACAGTAACAGTTTTACATTCTTTAATACTGACCAAGTAAAAATAAATTTGACTAATAAGAAAACTTCAACATTTCCTTTAGAAGAACCCTTTAAATTATTGGGAAAGGCATACAGTACACACAAGACACCTGAATAAACCAGTTCATATTAACAATGAATATATACAATTATGTAGTTCAATTGTATCACCTTATGTCACTGTTGCTCGCTTAGCACCACCCGGGGGACACGTGCAGGGCAATCAATAGGCAATTTCTTACGGCATAAGTGGGGTTGGCTGGATTCTCCAATGTGTGAATGCAGTGATGAGGAGCAGACCATGGACCATGTTATCCTGCGCTGCCCTCTGCATGCCTACTCCGGAAGCCCCAGCGACCTGTTTCATCTTTCAGAAAATGCTCTAGAGTGGCTGAAACACTTGGACCTGGACCTATGAATTTGTAGTTATAATCACCATACGATTAAATAAAATAATGAATATATAGACGCCAAGGGCCGATGACCTTCGATGTTAGGCCCCTTAAAACAACAAGCATCATCATCATCATCATCATCATCTTCTTTTATGAAATCAAATCCTTGGGATTAAACTAGATGAGGGCTGATAAAACTAGATGAGCTCTGCAGATAAACTGAAGTGATAGTTGGTATAAGTGATTATTGCATTAGACACTCATGCATTACCAGTGTCGTAGATCCTTTCACCAACAATAACAAAAACAGAGTAGCATCTACTTGTACAAATAGTCAGACTTCATGGCTAAATGGTTAACATGCTGGCCTTCGTTCCAAGGAGTCCTGGGTTCAATTCCTGGCTGGGTTGGGGATTTTAAGCTTCAATGGTTAATTCTGATGGCTCAGGGGCTGGGTGTGTGTGTCCCCTTCTTCATTAGAACTCATCATAAGTAGGGCCCCATTCTCATAGATGCACAGGTCATCAACCTCTTTGGAGGCTACGCACCTTTATTATTATTATTATTATTATTATTATTATTATTATTATTATTATTATTATTATTATTATTATAAATACTTTACACAACAGTATGACAACCAATATTTCGAAAGTGGGAATAATTAATGTTATGATGCTGCCAGGAAAGTCAGAAGAGTTGATTGACTTTTTGGAGAAAGAGAATATTGCAATGATAGGACTGAGTGAGATCAAGTGGGAGGGAAAGGGAGTGAAGAAGAATATCAGATACACCCCATACTGGAGTGGAGGAGGTGAGGCAAAGAATAGAGTAGGAATGATTGTCGACAAAACTCTGGATGAATACAGTATGTAGATAAAGTAGGCTATGTTAGTGACATAATAATCGAAGTATGACTGAGGACGGAAGAAGGAGTGAAAGACTTCATCCAAGTTTATGCATCCCAAACTGGAAACAGTGAGGAAAATATAGAGGAATTCTTGGAGATACTCGAGGAAGTAATCACCAATGTGGCAATGCACAGGTTGGAAATGATAGAATTAGGAAAGAAAAAAGTGACTGGTCCTTTTGGATATGGAAAAAGAAACAGTGAGGGAGATAAACTGATTGATTTTTATGAGAGAAACAGAATGATAATGCTTGGCTTAGAAAGAAAATAATAGAAAAGTCACTAGATATGGCTGTAGTTCAAAAACAGTTATTGATTTGTTTATTTTTCTGGTTGAGAAAACAAATCGCAAATGGTCAACAAATATCAGCACTATCAGGAGAGGCATTTGATGGAGAGCACAGAGAAAAATTGAAAATAGGTAAAATTCTGAGATTAAAGAAATAAGACAGAAGAAAATAAAAGTAGGAGAGCTCTGTGTTACCAGCCCAAATTAGCAAGATAATTAGCAGACAGGCTCAGTGAGTCTGTGTCAATAATAACACCAGAAAACTGACATTTAGCTCTAGCAAAAACATGTCCATAAAAAGTGTAAATAAGCATGTGTCGGACTTCAAAACAAAGTTTGTTAAACTGATGGATGAGTTCCAAGCTCATTTGGAACAGTTGACATCAGCCAGTGCCAGCAGGGATGCCAACACTAACGACCGCACCAATGAAAATCTAACTTCCCTCAGTTCTGAATTCAAAGATTTCCACCAGTACATCTTGGTGGAAATTTCTTGTGTAAAGGATGAGTTATTAGTTGTGCAACAGCATCTTGACCAGCACAAAGCCCAGGCTGACGAAGCCAAACAATACAACAGGCAGAACTGTCTACTCATACACGGGGTGAAAGAAAAACTGGCTGAGAATATATGTGCCAAAGTGATAGAGACAGTAAAATCTAACCTGCAAATGGACTTACCAATGGATGACATCGATTGCTGTCATAGATTGGGACCTCTACGCAGATCAGCTGCGGAAGTCGTGACCTCGGTAAACAGGCCGATTATAGTTAAATTCATCTGGTTTCATGTTCGCGATCATGTCTGGTGAGCTAGAAAACTCTTCAAAGGCACCAAACTATTGGTTATGGAGTCATTGACTGCTACAAGAAAAGATCTGTTAAATCGAGCCTGAGACCAGCTCAGAGTGTGTAACGTTTGGACCCAGGAAGGAAGAATCATAGTTCTAGGCAAAAACAAAAACAAATTTACAGTGACCACTAAAGTGGAACTAAACGCTGTTATTTCAGGGCTAGGTGATTAGTAGAGTACATGGTTCATGGACTCACATTTTAATTATAAGTGGTTTTATTATAAGGGGCTGCCTGGCCGAGGCGGTAAAGGCGTGCTCGGCTCGCCCGGAAGGACGTGGGTTCGAATCCCCGTCAGGAAGTCGTAAAGTTTAAGAAATGAGATTTCCACTTCCGGAGGTGCATATGGCCCTGAGGTTCACTCAGCCTACACCAAAAATGAGTACCAGGGTAATTCCTGGGGGCAAAGGCGGCCGGGCGTAGAGCTAACCACTCTACCCCATCAAGTGCCGAGGTTACGGATAGTGGAAGCCTTTACCTTCCACCCCTCCAAGGGCCTTCATGGCCTGAACGGAGATGACTTTGCTTTGCTTTTGGTTTTATTATAAGTTTAGTGTGAGTGAATGTTTAAATGATTCAAGTGGCTTACATATACAAGAGGAAACTATCAATTATGGCTAACACAGGTAGTAATGTAGCTTTCTCCCTGGGCAGGGTTAACGACCTTCACCTTGATACTGAACCCTCCTACCTTTCTCTCTCCCTGACTCCTTCTCACCCCGCCCGCAGTCACCTGGAGAGAGAATTCTCATTCTTTTCCTGCTCATTACTGTGTGCCCACATCAATGCTCTGTCTATAATTGCCCATCACACTGAGCTGAAAGCTATTTTTGAAGGAAGCGTGGTAAAAGTAGCAATTAGTTAGAGCTGGATGAAGGACTCAGTCCCTCTAAACATGATAAATATAGAAGGATTTAATGCAGTTTTTCACAATAGACTGAAGCGCCGTGAAGTAGGAGTAGCTCTATACTACAAAAACAGTTTAACGGGAAAGATTATACAAACTTCAACATACAAACCGGCATCTACTCCTTGAATCGCCATATGATCCTGCAAAGGCCTCCATCATTCGTGATGGCACAGAAATCAGAGTTCAGTGCAGTCATTGGTGACACCTTTATGGATCACCTCGTGGAGAAGAGACAGGAAGCAACACAGAAGCGTCAAATGGTGAGGCGTAAAAAGGTTAACGTTCCCGCCGGTAAAAGCATTTCTGTAGAAGACGTTCTTCATGCCAGGAAGGCCAAGCCATCCACTTCAAAAGAAAGAACTACAACTGCACAGCGAGCTTCTCCTCAGAGAAAGAAGATAACGGAGAACAGAGAGGACACAGGCAGCAGCACTGATGAGAGCTCATCACCTGTACCTTATGCAGAATCAGATGACAGCATGACCTTGGACGTCGAGGACGAAGATGGGCTCAAAGGCGCTGATAAGGCTTCACTAGACCTCTGGATCATACCTCACGAGGATCAAACCGAACACCTGGATGAGGGGAGGTATGTACTTTTTACATACGAAGGTGAATTGTATCCGGGACGGATCACTAAAACAACGATGAAGGGATTCATGATCTCCTCCATGGCACATTCTGGAAACAAGTGGCAGTGGCCCCAGAAAGAAGATCTTCTAGAATATCCTTCAAAGGATATCGTCCAAATAATCAGCTCACCCAAGCAAGATGGTCGTCGAGGTGTTTTTTATCTTAAGGAATTGGGACAGTATGCGCAGGACTTAATTTTATCAGATGATTCTTTATTTTTGCTGATTTTCAGGATTTTTAATGATTTCATGTCTGTTTATTTTCTTTATATGAAGCCTTTATTGAGGTTACTTGTTGGTTTGTAAATTTCTTTAATGTGTTTAATCTTTTAATTTTTCCATAATTTTTATGTTACTATTACTTTACATCACTGTAGTGGAGGCAATACTGGTCTAAATAAAGTGTTACTATTCAAACATTTGGATATTTTTTTTTTTTTTTTCATTGGTTTCAGTCTGAAAAGTGACTTGTCCCAAAGTTACCCCAACCTCTGGGGTAAAATTGTGACAAAGTCAGGGGGTATCACTCAGCAAGGAACGGTCACAGAATAAAATGCACCTCATATTTAGAAAGAGGAAGGTTAAATCTATCAAAAACACTTGTATTTGTCCACTTAATATGCTAAGACTTTTCAGAAACCTGTCCCAAAATAGCCCCAGTACATTTATATTACAAAGTAGGTGCTCACTAAGGAAGGATTTTTGGATATTTCATTGCTGAGAGGGTGAAAAGGGGGGGGGGGGTGAATTCTTAAAATTAGTGTATCTATATCTCAGAAACTTAACAGTTTAAAGACGTGAAAATTGGTATTCGGAATCTCCTTATAAAAATGAGGAAACACTTCTTTGTTTTATTTATTTTATGAAATACTTCCTCTCATGCAGAGGCTGCCTTGCAACAAAGTATACTTTTACATTTATTTTTAGAAGATAAGTAGATATACTGTACTTGATAAATGTTGAAGGTAACCTAATTGTAACAGTGATTTCTTAGAAGTATTAGTGAGCCCCTTAAGGCTATGATGGCAATCTCCCGTAACACTGTAACTGGCAGAGACATCTGTTTCCAGAAATTAGCGGCAAAAGCGGGAATCGTTCCCCTTGCTCCAATCATCAGACCTACTATGTCGATTTCCTCTATCTGGTATTTATCCCTGTAGTAAGGAATTGTTGGTATGTAAATATTCCTTTTCTCTAGGTTAACATCTGAGGGCTGCGACTTATGGCTTTCAAAGCGAATTGTGGGGTCGATGATGTAACCTCTCTTCTTATTCTTGAAAGCAATGATGTCAATCCTTCTGTGGCTTCCATTGTCCGCTAAGCCATGAACCTCTTCAAATACCTGGAAACCATGGTCTTTTAGCGTTGCCGCAATTAACAAGCGAATGTTATGATGACGCATATTCCTTAAAAGTTCACCATGAGGACAAGATCCCAGAACATGCGCAAGAGTTTCAATCTCCTTGAGGCAGCGCCTATAAAGGGAATCGTTCTGAGATCTTCCTGGTACCGATCTAACTGCTGAAATGTTTGCTGTCATCTTAATTGCTTCACGCCATTCACTACATGATAAGCCTTGATGGTCTCGAATCCAGGAGTTGGCAGGAGTATATTCATTGTACCAACACACACCTCTTCCTTTCTGCTGCAAGTTACACCACTCATTGAATGCCCTTTCTCTCAGTAAACATCTTAAGAGGGGTGAAAATAAGGTGAAAAAGGGTTTGAATACCTTTTATGAAGACACTTATATCTCAAATACTGAAGATATTACAGTTATGAAAATTGGTATTTGGAATATCCTTTAAAAATAAAGGAACATGTACTTTTTTGTTTCCAGAAAATCCACTTAAGGGTGTGGGATGGGTGAAAAGAAGTAAAGAGACTGTTGAATTATTTTTTATGAGGATACTTATATATCAAATAGTAAAGATGTTACATATGTGAAAATTGATATTTGGACTCTCCTGTAAAAGTAAAAGAACTTGCATAATTTGTTTTCTGAAAATTCACTTAAGGGGAAGTGATAAAGGGGGTGAATTTTTAAAATGAGCATATCTACAGTAATATCTCAATAACTTAACATATTACAGATGTAAAAATTGGTATTTTTAATCTCTTTTAAAAATAAAGTAACACCTTTTTTGGGAAAAACACTTAAGGGGTGGCAGTTATAAAAAGGACTGAAAAAGGGGTTGAATTATTTTTGTGAGGATACTTATATCTCAAAAACTGAGATGTTACATGCATAAAAATTTGTATTTGGAATCTCCTTTAAATATAAAGAAATGTATTCTTTTGTCTTCAAAAAATCCAGTTAGGTGCGGGGGGGGGGAGGGGGAGTGAAATCAACTTAACGGGGGTGTAAAAAGAGTTGAATTCTTTTTATGAGAATACAAATAAGAAGTGGACTTAAAACAATACACCCATAAGGGGGTCTTGACTGGGGGGTGAGGAATGATGACAAAAATATGCATGTATATGAACCGTTTCAATTATGAAGTTAAAATTTCAAATGATATCCTAGGTGCTAAATAACAGAAGGTTTGAAACAAATGTAACTGCTCAGACAATTAAATAGGGGTTAAGATCTGAAAACAGATATATTCATTCCTTTCTCCTAAATGGTTTAACATACAAAGAAAAAATTCCAAATAGCGGTATATATTTAAAATCCTAGGTGTGAAATATGAAATAATTTTTAATGTTCCACCCCTAAAGTGTTAAATGAGGTTAGCTCCGTAAAAAAAATTATTAATCCCTCCAAAACCATTTGACATACAAAGTTGTAATTTTACCAGAAGTGTCTTCTATTGTCCTAGGTGTAAAATATCGTATACTTAAAAATATTTCTCCCCTAAGGTGTTTAGATGGTGGTTGACTCACAAAAACACATTATCCATTCTTCCAATACTGTTTCAGGCACGAACTTATTATTCTGTTTATAAAGGGTAGTCCTCTATATCCTAGATGTTAATAAATATTTAAGAACATTCACCCCTTAAAAAAGTATTCATTCCTTCATTACTGTTCGACGTAAAAAATCAAAATTTTAGAGATTGGTCATATTTACATCCTAGATTTTAAATAAGATAGGGTTTAAAACATTCATATTCTTCAGTATGGGGTTCAAATGAGTATTAGATCAGAAAATAAATAATCATTTCCCCAAAACCGTTTGATGTATGAACTGGGGGTGTATTTTACAAGCTCAGCTGACAGTGGACTCTCCAAAATGGAAAATTTTGAATGATAACTTTCAGTTTAAAACCATAGAGAAGCATGGATATCTTGCTACTTGGTTATATAGGCTGCAAAGGTGTACATGCGGGGAAAAAGAAAGTACCTAATGATTGGTGTAAAGGTATAATAATACCAGTATTTAGGAAAGGTGACAGGAAGATATATGACAATTATCAAGGAAAGACTATTGGAGAGAATAATAGAAAGGAGGATGAGCAGAAGGGTGGAAACAAATTTAGAAGAAGAGCAGTATGGCTTTTGACAGGGCAGGTCAACAGTAGACCATGTATTTACCATGAGAATACCAATGAAAAAATGGTGGGACTGTGGAGAAGATCTGATGAAGGTATTCCATGAACTAGTGAAAGCTTACACTAGTGTTAATAGAGAAAAGGTGCAGGAAACCCTGTAAAGAAGAGATGTGGAAAACAATCAATGTAATTAGTGAGAGCAATCTATAAAAACTGTTTCACTAGTGTCCAGGACTCCAGTGGGGAGAACAAATTGGTTTAGAAACCAAACTGGACTAAAATAGGGAAGTGTATTGTCTCCACTTATATTTATAATGGTTATGGATGAAATTCTAAAGGAAACAGAGGCAACATATAGAGAGGTGAAAATATTGTTGTTTGTGGATGACATAGTGATTTGGGGAGTCAACAATACACAAGTGAAAATCCAACTAGAGGCTAAATGACAATATTGGGAAATATGGTGTGAAAATCAGTGTTGAGAAGAGCAAAACAGTGGTGATGACAAGAGGAGAATGAGTAGAAAAAAGAATTGTTAGTATCAGGGGACAAAACTTTGAAGTTGTTCAATGCTCCAAATATTTTGGAAGTGAAATAATGCAAGCTGCAAAGTTGATAAGAAATTCAGAAGAAGGGTACAAGTAGGAAATAGGTTCTACAAGAATTTAAGGAACTTGGACTGGAACAGAAAAGTTCCTATGAAATGTGAAGAGATAATATACAAAATGTACTGAAATGAAAATCCACAGCCTGTTTCCAGTCATTCGACCAGGTCAGGAATTCACAATTAGAATTCAAGAAGGTTCAACC